>NC_091439.1:49924667-50224667 GCF_964237555.1 Oryctolagus cuniculus | reverse complement strand
CACCAAATTTTTGCCCTTTTCTGGAAATGTGAACTGGATGTAGTGACTGCATGATTTTTTTTTTCATGCTATCCCTTGAGTATGGGCTAAGAATATTCTGTGTGGGAGAAGAAATAAAAGATCGCTTTGGTGACCAGACAGTTGTCTATGGCAGAGACTGATGAATTTTTCACCAAACACGCTCCCTCTCAGACACACAGCTAAGGGATGTACAGGTATGTGTGGCTGTAGGACTGAGTTCTCAGTAATGGATGGTGATGGAAAGGACCCTGAAACTTTGAGGTCTGAACTGTAAAACTGATGTTTTAACCTATTCACTTCCACAATCAAGAATACTTTAAGATGGCAGAGTCTTCATTTATTAAAAAAAAAAAAAAAAAAAAAACTAACTGTAAATTGCCTCATGCAGGACACCTTCCAGGAGAGTCACCTTATCCTAAACATGCACAAAGAGCAGCATGAATGTTTTTGGAGTGGTAAGCCACTAACCTTTTGGGACTTCTCATTTTGAAAGTTAATCTATCTTCACCAGTACATGGAGGAAAGTATCAGAATGTGAGTTTACTAATCAGGTCTCAGGAAGAGAAGACTCCAGGCCAAAGGTGAATATCCCAGAGGCTGATGGAGTTTAATGATCTTGTATCTAGAACACTGCTTGTACTTGAGTGACAAAAGCTACTTCATTCTCAACATTTGTTTACTTGAGATAAGAATCTGAATGTTTCAGAGTTAATCAACAGTAAAACACTGTGGCTGGTGGACAAAGAATCCACTTTGGAGATCACATGAAAAATTTCCTTAAATGTATTTCACATGCTGATACTCAAGACTTTACAAAGCCAGAGGCATCACAATACCAGATTACAGGACATACTACAGGGCAGTTGTTATCAAAACAGCATGGCACTGTACAGAAAAGATGGGTAGACCAATGGAACATAATAGAAACACCAGAAATCAATCCAAACATCTACAGCCAACTTATATTTGATCAAGGATCCAAAACCAATCCCTGGAGTAAGGACAGTCTATTCAATAAATGGTGCTGGGAAAATTGGATTTCCACGTGCAGAACCATGAAGCAAGACCCCTACTTTTCACCTTACACAAAAATTCACTCAACATGGATTAAAGACTTAGATCTACGACCTGACACCATCAAATTATTAGAGAGCATTGGAGAAACTCTGCAAATTATAGGTGCTGGCAAAGACTTCTTGGAAAATACCCCAGAAGCACAGGCAGTCAAAGCCAAAATTAACATTTGGGATTGCATCAAATTGAGAAGTTTCTGTACTTCAAAAGAAACAGTCAGGAAAGTGAAGAGGCAACCAACAGAATGAGAAAAAATATTCACAAACTATGCAACAGATAAAGGGTTGATAACCAGAATCTACAAAGAAATCAAGAAACTCTACAACAACAAAACAAACAACCCACTTAAGAGATGGGCCAAGGACCTCAATAGACATTTTTCAAAAAAGGAAATCCAAATGGCCAACAGACACATGAAAAAATGTTCAAGATCACTAGCAATCAGGGAAATGCAAATCAAAACCACAATGCGGTTTTACCTCACCCCGGTTAGAATGGCTCACATTCAGAAATCTACCAACAATAGATGCTGGAGAGGATGTGGGGAAAAAGGGACACTAACCCACTGTTGGTGGGAATGCAAATTGGTTAAGCCACTATGGAAGTCAGTCTGGAGATTCCTCAGAAACCTGAATATAACCCTACCGTTCGACCCAGCCATCCCACTCCTTGGAATTTACCCTAAGGAAATGAAATTGGCAAACAAAAAAGCTGTCTGCACATTAATGTTTATTGCAGCTCAATTCACAATAGCTAAGACCTGGAACCAACCCAATTGCCCAGCAACAGTAGACTGGATAAAGAAATTATGGGACATGTACTCTATAGAATACTACACAGCAGTCAAAAACAACGAAATCAGGTTATTTGCAACAAGATGGAAGAATTGGAAAATATTATGCTGTATGCTGAGTGAATTAAACCAGTCCTAAAGGGACAAATATCATATGTTCTCCCTGATCGGTGACAACTAACTGAGCACCAAAGGGGAAACCTGTTGAAGTGAAATGGACACTATGAGAAACAGTGACTTGATCAGCTCTTGTCCTGACTGTTGATGTACAATGTAATACTTTATCCATTTTAGTATTTCCTATTTGTTTTGTTCTAGTACTATTGGTTGAACTCTGTGATTAACACACAATTTTTCTTAGGTGTTTAAATTTTAACTGAAAAGTGATCCCTGTTAAATGTAAGAGTGGGAAAAAGAGAGGGAGGAGATGTACAATTTGGGACATGCTCAATCGGACTTGCCCCAGATGGTGGAGTTAGAATCATGCCAGGGGATCCCAATACAATCCTAACAAGGTGGCATGTACCAATGCCATCTCACTAGTCCAAGTGATCAATTTCAGTTCACAATTGATCACACTGATAGGTCTAAGCATCAAAGGGCTTACACAAACAAGACTAGTGTCTGCTAATACTAGGTGATAGAATCAAAAAGGGAGAGAAAGATCCATCATGGGAAGTGGGATACACAGTAGACTCATAGAATGGCAGATGTCCTAAATAGCACTCTGGCCTCAGAATCAGCCCTTAACGCATTCTGATCTGGCTGAACAGCCCATGAGAGTACTTTAGGCATGGAAAGCCAAGACAAGACACCCTGAAAAAAAAAAAAAAAAACAAGAAGACCTAAATGGAAGATCTCAGCGAGTGAGATCCCAGTGGAAAGAACGTGGCCATCAAAGAAGGAGGTACCTTTCTCTGAAGGGAGGAGAGAACTTCCACTTTGACTATGACCCTGTCTGTATAAGATCGAAGTTGGCAAACTCAAAAGGCTTCCATAGCCTTGGCAACTCGTGACTAGAGCCTAGGGAGATTACTGATGTCATAAACAAGGATGTCAAATTGTTAAGTCAACAACAAGAATCACTGTGTACTTACTTCTCATGTGGGATCTGTCCTTAGTGTGTTGTCCAATGTGAAATAATGCTATAACTAGTACTGAAGCAGTATTTTACACTTTGTGTTTCTGTGTGGGTGCAAACTGATGAAATCTATACTTAATATATACTGATTTGATCATCTGTATATAAAGATAATTGAAAATGAATCTTGATGTGAATGGAATGGGAGAGGGAGCGGGAGATGGGAGGGGTGTGAGTGGGAGGGAAATTATGGGGGGGGGGAGCCATTGTAATCCATTAACTGTACTTTGAAAATTTATATTTACTAAGTAAAAAATAAAAAAATAAAAATAAAAAGACTTTTCCTTCCTACCCCCCATATAATTACATTTTTCTATTGTTTTTCAACTATTGCTGTTATTATTTTCATACTTCTTTAGTATAAATCCCTTTAAAACCTATATGGAATTAGCAGAGTAAAAATAAATAAATGTATAAATAATAAATAGATCAAATTTTCTATTTCTTTATTCATTTTAAATTAGCAGTGGCATTTATTTCTCAACAGGCCTTTGGCATCATTCATATTCTTCAGACTCTTCAAAGGTTTCTAACAGTAGTCCCCTGATCTCATTTACACATTTTCTCTACATCCTGAGATATAATTATCCTCCCACCATGAGAATTTAATTCATTTACAACAGCCCAGGTATTCTCTTACAGTCTCCTCTTTCACATTAGGTTTTATTTCCTTCTTACCATGCTGAAGATCATTTTCTCTGAAAGGAAAGATAGAAATGTGATGACAGAGAAAATGTGCCTCATGTTGTCCATCAACAGTATACCACCGTCTGCTGAAAGCCAGTCTTTGTATTTCATAATCTTTCTTGATTTGAATTTAACCCAAAACGTGTACGAGGTTGTTCAGAGAAAATTGTTAAAGACTACATTCATTTGGAACTTTAGAAGCAACGATAGTTAGTTTATAGGTGTGCTGAATCTTCTTATGAAAATTTAAGTGCATTTTCCCACTACTTGTATATGAATTTTAAACTGTGAGTTCATCAGAGCCCACTGCATGAAGCTTTTTGTTCTGACATTCTTTAGTATCTTATTCATCTTTCTCAACGGGATCATCTATGATTGGAAAACTAAAGATCATATTTCTGAGAATCCCTAAGCCACTTTCTATGACAGAATTTCATATCATGAAATCACTACAATCTCTTTCTTAAATGTTTGGATTTCTTTCTTCAATGATACATGTCTTCATCTTCTCAGTTATTAAAAACTCTAAAATAACATGGTTTCTTTCTACTTATTTCATTTTTGAAACAAGCAGAAACAGTGCTACCTGAGGAAGGCTAGTCATTATTAAAGAAGTGATTGATGATCACGTTTCAGGATTTTGTTCTTAGATTGTCTGTCTTGAAAATATAATTGTTAATGTATGCAGAATCACTAGGCTAATGACAAAACAATCCAAGACAATGCAAAACATTGCATCCTAAAACATAGAAACCAGAATGACAATTTATGAATTCACACGTCTAGATCTATCAGTGTATCAACCAGGAGGATATGTAGATATTCACATTAAATGATCCTTTCTCTGCAGTCACATTTATATGAAAAGCCACACTGTAACCTAAATCCTTAAATCAGGCAAATGAAGACGAGTTGGATGATTTTAAACCTTAGAATCATTCTATGAAAGTCACGAACTGACCTTACCATGGTGGAAATATCGAAATGTGAAAGTTGTGTACTAGCATTTAGGAGCCACTAAATTTTCTAGATAAGCTTGAGGTATTTATTAGTTATATGATCTAATTTTACGATGTCTTTTATTCATAAATTATAGCAATGAGTTATAATGGCTAAATTGTATTTTAAACCAATATTCAAGGCTTGTTTTTTTAAAAATTTTATTTATTTATTTATTTATTTATTTATTTATTTTGACAGGCAGAGTGGACAGTGAGAGAGAGAGACAGAGAGAAAGGTCTTCCTTTGCCGTTGGTTCACCCTCCAATGGCCGCCGTGGCCGGCGCGCTGCGGCCGGCGCACTGCGCTGATCCGATGGCAGGAGCCAGGTGCTTTTCCTGGTCTCCCATGGGGTGCAGGGCCCAAGTACTTGGGCCATCCTCCACTGCACTCCCTGGCCACAGCAGAGAGCTGGCCTGGAAGAGGGGCAACCAGGACAGAATCCGGCGCCCCGACCGGGACTAGAACCCGGTGTGCTGGAGCCGCAAGGCGGAGGATTAGCCTAGTGAGCCGCAGTGCCGGCCTCAAGGCTTGTTTTAAAAAAATTTAAATTTATTTTACAGAGACAGAAAGAATGTATTTATATATATATATATAGAGAGAGAGAATATGTATATAGGTATATATATATATATATATAGAGGTATATATATAGAGAGAGAGAGAGAAAGAGGAGCTTGGAACTACACCCAGGTCTCCCAAGTTCCCAAGTGGCAGAGAGGGACTGAACTACTTGAACCTTCACCTGTTGCCTTCCAGGATTCACATTACTAGGAAGCTGCAATCATCAGAAGTGGAGCTGGAGCTCACACCCAAGCATTTCTGTGTGGGTTGCTGACATGACTAGTGGCACCTTAATGGTTGTACCAAATCCCTCACAAAGATGTCTATTTTGAGGTTTGAAAATGCAATTTTCAAGAGTCTCATAATATTTCCTTTACAATAAGTTTATTAAATACTGTGATTTGGATGTGATTTGATCCCCAAAACCTCAAGTGTTGGAAGTTTGATCCTTAGTGTGGCCATAGTGATAGGTGGTAGAACCTTTAAGAACTGAGACCTAGTCAAAGGCCACTGGGTCGTGACCACCCTTATGAAGGGAGTAATGTTGTTATGGGTTGGATTACATCTCATGAGAATGTCTTAACTCCCATGTGTTGGGTTGTTGTAAAAGAGGAAGGCTGCTTGCTTCCCTCTCTTCTCCTAGCTTGTAACACTTTCTGCATATGTTGCTCAATCCTTCTTCCTATACCTGTTTCCTTGTTTTATTTCCCATATTGTAGTGACACAGTGTCTGAACTATTTGAACTTTCTAGCACTGATCCATGAGCCAAATAAGTCCCTTTTGAAAGATAAACTACTCAGTTTGAGGTATTTTGTTTAGCACCACAATGTAGCTGAGACAAAAGTCTACTCAATTTTTAGAAATCTTGCTACATTTTATTAGGAATCTTGGCTTTGAATGATACTAAAGACAACCCTAATATTCAAAATTTTGATTTTTCCCAATTCTGGGCTTCTATTTCTAATAATGTACACTAGATTTTTGTTATATAACAGCTCACTAAGCAGGTTACAATGTTGTCATTTATTTCTTTATTAAAAAACTATATATCAGGGTGAGCATTTGGTGCAAAAATTAAAATGTCATTTGGGACACTTGCATCCCATAACAAAATGCCTGTACTTCTCACTCCAACTTTTTGCTAATGCATATTGTTGGAGGTAGCAAATAATGACTCAGGTACTTAGGTCCCTGCCACCCACATGGGAGACCTAGATTGATTTACAGGTTCCTGTCTTCAGCCTGGTCCAGCATGGTTGAAAGCATTTGGAGGAGTGAATCTGTGAATGGAAGATTTCTCTTTGTGTGTCTATGTCTCTGCACTTCAACATGAATTAATCTTCTTGGCCTGGCAGCATGGTTTCCTTTTTCTCCATGACGTTTTTTTTCCTCAGGAAAGGCTGTGCATTCTTAGTTCAATACATTTCTAGGATTTCCTAGATATTTGGTTGTTGCCAACAGCTTCTTGCTTTTCTGCAAAAAGTGGATAAGATTGTCTATGACACTTACACTAAAATATTATAGTCATTCCTGTCCTTTTATACTTGACCTTGGGTTTACAAGTCAACTTGCATGGACTCAAAAAAGTCACATATTTTTATGCACACAAACATTTTCTTCAGATACTACTTTTCTTTCTACACAGGTCTTCTTTTAAATTCAAAGTAAACTTAAATATCTTTATTTACTTGTTTATTTTTTTCTTTTAAAGGCAGAGAGACAGAGAAAGAGATTGGTTGAGATCTCTCATCAACTATTTTGCTCTCTAAATGGCCATCATAGCCAGGACTGGATCAGACTGAAGCCAGGAGTCTGGAAGTCAGTCTGGGTCTCTTATGTGGGAGTCAGGTACCCACACGCGAGTCATTACCTGCCACTTCCCAGGGTGCACATTAGGAGGAAACTGGACTAGAGAGGGGAGCCAGATTTCCAAGCCAAGACCTCCTGCATGGGATATGGAGTTCCCTGGTAGTGTATTTTTTTTTTTATTTTTATTTTTATTTTATTTATTTATTTATTTTTGACAGGCAGAGTGGACAGTGAGAGAGAGAGACAGAGAGAAAGGTCTTCCTTTGCCGTTGGTTCATCCTCCAATGGCCGCCGCGGCCGGCGCGCTGCGGCCGGCGCACTGCGCTGATCCGATGGCAGGAGCCAGGAGCCAGGTGCTTTTCCTGGTCTCCCATGGGGTGCAGGGCCCAAGCACCTGGGCCATCCTCCACTGCACTCCCGGGCCACAGCAGAGGGCTGGCCTGGAAGAGGGGCAACCGGGACAGAATCCGGCGCCCCAACCGGGACTAGAACCCGGTGTGCCGGCGCCGCTAGGCGGAGGATTAGCCTAGTGAGCCGTGGCGCCGGCCCCCTGGTAGTGTATTAATCACTAGACCAAACCCCCATTTCTTTATGAAATAAATGTTTGGTACTCAAATCAGTGTTTAAATCTATTCCATTAAGAATGTACAAAACCTAAGACATTAAGCACTTTAAACCTGTATCTCCAACTTCAGTAAGACTTTTGACACCACCTGGAAAAAACAAAAATATATCTCTGGTCAGATCCCTTTTTCATTCTTCACAATGACTTTGTCAAATATACTCTACTTTTCCAAAACTCTTTCCTCTTCCTTATATCACAGGAAATAAAAAACATAATAGGTCAATAATCTTTAACTTCAGAAAGGAAGAGAAACTGCCCATGTCTGCAAACATCCTTACTTTTCGTCTTTGTTTACAATGCCTGGTAATTCATTGTGAGGTGCCAAGAAATGAGTTGTTGCTGTTGGGTTTACAGAAGAGTGCACAGGGAGAAATAAAAGTATATCAGTAAACCCAACATAACATGACAGAAGCTATTGTAGTGGCATTACTGGGTTTAAGGGGCCAGCAGAATAGAACTCTGATCAGGCAGGTGAGTCAGTATTCTTCTACAGTCTGTAATACATGAGAGAAGCCTGAAGAATGAGTGGACCATACAGAGGGAAGTTCTAGCTAGTCGGTTCTGCATTTGTGTAAACATGGAAGGCACAAAAGGACATGATATTTCTTTTTCAATTTTTTATTCCTTATGAAATGAAATTTTTACTTGTTAATTTTTTAGTTTTAGAATGACTGGAACAAAGAGAATATATGAGAAGTATTAAAAGAAGTGGATGGGAAATAGGAGAGTAGACACATAACAAATGTAAAAGGATCATAAACATGCCTGTTTTGCTTTATTGTGATGGCTTAATGGTGCTGGAATTGTCATTGAAGGGTTTCAGCAAGAGAGTTCATTATGGGTTGAATTGCATCTGTTCAATCACCCACAAAATTCAAATGTTGAAGCCCTACACTGCAATGTGACTCTATTTGGAAATAGGGCATTTGAAGAGATAATCACCATAAAATGAGGTCCTAGGGTTATAACACTAACCAAAGTGACTGGTACCATTTATAGAAGAGAAGGAGACACCAGAGATATCTGTGCACAGAAGGAAGGCCATGTGGAGAGAGAGAGAGAGAAGATGCCACTTGTAAGATGAGGAGAGAGGCCTCAGGAGAAACCAAACCTTCTGACACAACTGCCTTGGGTTTCTAGCCTCCTTGGGGAATAAGTTGTCATTAAAAGCCACCTGGATGGCAGATGCCAGGATAAAATTTATATTTTTGAAATACATTAACATCTATATGAAGAATGAATTGTATGGGTCAAGAGTGTGGGACATGTAAAAGATAGAGGCAACTATCTCAGTAATACAGGGATTTTGTAGAATTGGAATAAGTGGATTTTTGAGAATTAGTTCTATAGATTTAAAGAAGTTATTCATTGTGGATAATTAGAAGTAAGGGATAAGATATAGAATAATATATCAAGCTATTTCCACATTTCTGTTTATATAGTTGAACTCTACCTTTCATCAAGGGAAGGAAGAGAATAAAAACAGATCCAGAGGAATAGTAATGGGCATCATTTTGGATATAATTTCATTTAAGTTATCTGTGAAATATCCAAATAAACTAAATATTGGATACAGATATCTAAAGTTTAACAAAGTTGTATGGAATTCATATATATATAAACATCTAAATCTATGCAAACTTAATACTTATCATTCTTTTCCATTTGTATTTATGTTTCAGCCTGTTGGCCCCTTTATTGTTTGTGGAAATGACAAGAGCATCCTGCTGGATATCAATCCTGCCTAAAATATTTTAATACCATTTTTATTGTGATTTTTTCCTATAACCCTTATTGCTCCATTAAAATACTATATTACCAGGCCTTTCAAAATCAATAACTCTCTTTTGCTTTATCTTCATTTCTACTTATGTCCCTAACAGACCTTTATATCGGCTGTGTTTGTTAGTTACTTGATTTTCTTCTCCTCAGGGTTGTAATTTCTGTAATATTTAGGACTTTGATCTTTTATACCTATATCAGTACATATGGAAATTTCAGGCACATGAGAGGTATTAAATGAATAAATAGATAACCAGATAGAAAGATATGTGACAGTAGATAACAGATAGACAGATATGTATAGAATGACTGAATGTACTAGATAATAGATTGAATCCATTAGAATGTAAATGGTAGTTAAATCCACGCTATGTGGCTGATGCATCTGGGTGACGAAAAGAAAACTGAAGGTTTGGAACAGAATCTTGGGCAGCACTTGTTTCAATGAGTAAGTTAATGTAGAGGAATATCTTTAAGAAAGTTGAAGAAGGTAGAGATGCGGAAATAAATCAGAGGAAGAGCGTTGCGAGAGAAAAATGCTTCAGAGACCTCAATCGACATAAGCAAAGAATACATTCTACAGGATTTGTTAATAAGACTATGAGGGGCCGGCACCGCGGCTCACTAGGCTAATCCTCCGCCTAGCTGCGCCGGCACACTGGGTTCTAGTCCCGGGCGGGGCGCCGGATTCTGTCCCGCTCTGCTGTGGCCAGGGAGTGCAGTGGAGGATGGCCCAAGTGCTTGGGCCCTGCACCCCATGGGAGACCAGGATAAGTACCTGGCTCCTGCCATTGGATCAGCACGGTGTGCCGGCCGCAGCGCGCCAGCCGCGGCAGTCATTGGAGGGTGAACCAAGGGCAAAAGGAAGACCTTTCTCTCTGTCTCTCTCTTTCACTGTCCACTCTGCCTGTCAAAAAAAAAAAAAAAAAAAAAAAAGACTATAAGGAAGGAAAGCTGTTGGCTAGGGAAATATGTTGTACCTACATAAGATGAGAAGCAAAGAAAGTCATTTTGAAAAACGAAAGGAGAGTGATGGAATATTTGATCAAAAAGGGAGGAGAAGAAATATGATCCAAGACGGTAGTGGAGGTTTTAGATTTGAATAGGAGAGAGAATATCTGTTCTTCCAGTTGTGAAAAGTCTAAGTCAACTTCTGTATATTCCTATTTAATATACTAAAAACAATAAGCCCAGTATACTGAAATGTGACTTTTAGCTTTCATATAACCTAATTTATTGTCAAGGTGTTATTAAGTCCCCAAGAAGAGCCTGTTTAATAAGGGATAATACATAATAAAACACATATAAAACATCACAACATTTTATTGAACTCACCACTACTAGTACTACTTCTAACAACTAGTATTTTCCTTCATTGATCATGGAAATCTGTTAAAGCCTATCTGAAACTCAAAGAAACATGCAAAATTAACTAAGTCTATTTTCCCACATATTATGAGATCTTAATTTGTGTAAGTACTCTCTCCTGTCCCATGTTTAAAGATAATTTAATGTGCTGTATTAAAAATATAACTCAGAATATACCTTTGTTTCGTTTCCTACGCCACTTTCCCTATCCAAGATCAGTCTATTCCTCCCCTGCTTAAAGAGGCTGCAACTGTTCCCTTGAAGAGGAGTCCTTCATTTACTGGAGCTGTAACCACAGTGAAGCCTTTGTATGTCTAATGTGAAATATTATTTAATCAGCGAAGACATGAGCACAGCTGTGATTACAAGCATTTGAAAATGAGATGCTATATCAAGGACAGAATCCAAGAAGATTCTAAATTACGATTTAGTTTGGAGCTAAAGTTACTTGCACTCTACTCATCCAACAGTATACACCCCTTATGTATAGCATTGCCCCATGAGATGAATCATTAACCAGAAAATAAGTAAAGTTACCTAAAGAAAACTATTTGGGCATTGGGAATTTCACAGTCTTGATTGGTGCAAAAGGAGAAATATGACAGATACCAGTAACTTGGGTGTAAGCTACAGAAAGAAGTCACTTAAATTCTGAGCAGTGAGTGAGATAATAAATGGTATCATTATTATCTCAAAAAAATTTCTGTTTCTTGATTCTGTTACATATAAAATTATGTATGGAGAAACCAGGTCAAAAGAGGTGTTAGAATTTGAGCATAAGATGAGGGTTTATAGTAAAAGCTAATTTTTATATTATTTATTGGGCTACTTTAAGCTCTATTGAAATTGTACATTTCTTTAGCTGTTCTTGTTTTTTTTTTTTTTTTTGGACAGGCAGAGTTAGACAGTGAGAGAGACAGAGAGAAACATCTTCCTTTTTCCATTGGTTCACCCGCCAAGTGGCCTCTATGGCTGGTGCTTGCGGCCTGAGTGCTGCGCTTATCCAAAGCCAGGAGCTAGGTACTTTCTCCTGGTCTCCCATGTGGGTGCAGGGCCCAAGCACTTGGGCCATCCTCCACTGTACTTCCTGGGCCACAACAGAGAGCTGAACTGGAAAAGGAGCAACCGGGACAGAATCCGGCGCCCTGACCGTGACTAGAACCATGTGTGCCGGTGCCACAGGCGGAGGATTAGCCTAGTGAGCCCCGGTGCCGGCTCTTTAGCCATTCTAAATTCCATAAAGAGTGTCAGTGTTTCTGTAGCTATTATATTTTGTTAAGTTGTATATAACTGCATTTTTCTTTTCAAAGTAATTTTACTCTAGTAAGTAATGCATGCTGATTGTAATAAATTCTTGCAATCTCTAAGAAAAAAAGAGCATTACTAAGTTGTAAAAATAGTTATATTCTGTGCTACAATCCATTAAAATAAATAATCTGTGAGACATGCTATGAAACACATATTTTCATGCTTGTAGTCAACAATAGGTTGTCACAAAATCAATTCATTTTTGTTTGCATTTTTGAGTTAGTTTGGGTGTGATTTTCAGTGTCAGTGCTTATTTTTGTTTTGTTAAATTACTCAGTATGTGCAATAGGAAACAACATGTGGAAGATATTTCTTTCTACCTTTGACAGCAAAAGTAGAGGGGACCCCAACCAACCAAACACTGGTACCTGGGATTTGTGCTGCAAGGCTGAAGGCTGGAACAGTGGTGGCCAGAAGGGCGGTTATCCTGCTTTCTTCATCTTCTGCAGCTGCCCTTGCTCCTGCCTACTTTCTGGACCTTGTTCTCCAATCTTCCTATTGCTTCCATACGTGCTTTTTGTAATTTACTCCTATTTGTTTACTTTTTTAAAAAAAGATTTATTTATTTATTGGAAAGGCAGAGTTACAGAGAGAGGGAGAGATTTTCCATCTGCTGGTTCACTTCTCAAACACAACAGGTGGGGCTGGACCAGGCCAAACCCAGGAGCCTAGAACTTCTTCTGGGTTTCCCCCATGGGTTCAGGGGCCCCAAGCACTTGGGTCATCCTCTGCTCCTTTCCCAGGCACATTAGCAGGGACCTGGCTCAGAAGTGGAAAAGCAAGGGCTCAAAACAGTGCCCATGTGGAATGAGGTGTCATAGCTGGTGTGGCCTTACCTTTTACACCATCATGCTTACATTTATTTAACAAGGACTGACTGTTAACTTCTCTCAGTATAGAGAAGACGAAGTCTGTTTTTATGTTTTCCCCCTACTTTCACCTTCCATTCTTCCTTATCCCTACTCCTCCACCCTTCTCCCTTGGGAGATACTTCCAATTGTGGAAGAATAACCACCCTAGTTAGTGTCCCTTTCCTCTTCTGTTACATATTCCTTCCTTTAGAAACACACGCTTTCATTATGGAACCTTACCAGTGCTGTAACAGCCCTTTTTGCCTGTATGAAAAAGCCATGGTTACTTACATCTAGTTTTCATTATTTAAATTTTAATGTATTTAGTATATTTATTTGAAGGGCAGATGGAGAGATAGAGACAGAGATAGAAATGATGAAGATAGAAATAGAGAGATCTTCCATTTGCTGGTTCACACTCCAAATGCCAGGGTTGGGCCAGGCCAAAACCAGGAGCCCAGAACTCCATTCTGTCTCCCACGTGGATGGCAGGGAATCAACTACATAAGCCATCACCTGCTGCCTCCTAGGTGCACAGGATCAGGAACCTGTAATCTGAAGCACAGCTAGTGCTTGAATCCAGGCACTCTGATTTTGGATGCAGGTTTCATAAGTAGAGTCTTAACCACGGTGCTAAACACCCATCTCTGTTATTGTTTTAAAGAGAGATACATTTTCTTTGGCATATTCTTTAGTGCTCTATTCTGTTGGTGTGGACATTCTGTGAGGCCTTGTGCTGACCCTGCTGCTTGTTTATGCTCTTTGCATTCTCCGGGATTTCTCAAAGCTTCTTCATTTTAGTTCTTTGACTAAATAACAATAACTTCGAGTTTAAGCTTTTTTGTTACACAAAATGTCAATCTATTTCTATTTGTTTATTCTTCTGGCACCCACTCCCCATTTTAAAAACTTAGTTATTATTTATATATTTATTTATTTGAGAAGGGCAGAGAACGAAAGAGAAATCAAGAGTTCCTACCTACAAGTTCACTACCTAAATGCCTACCCACAACAGCAAGAGCTAGGCCAGGGCATATGTTGGAGTCAAGAAATCAATCCAGTTCTCCCACACAGGTCAGACAACCACTTACTTGTGCCATTACCTGCTGCTTCCCAGGGGGTGCAATGACACACAGCTGGGATCAGGAGCAGATTGAAGAACTGAACACAGGCATACCAACTGTAGGACACAAGATTCTTAACCACTGTGCCAGAAATCCACCCCAACCACCACCTTTGATTCAGATATACAAATCTAAATATCAACTAAGTCCCCACTAAAATCTATCTTCTTAACCAAAACCTTAATATTTACAAGTTTCATTATTCTCTTCCTTATGGGTGAGTCTTCTCTGGCTCATCACATTTCTCCTTAGCCTATTTCATGTTTGTTTCGACTATCTGAATGAAGGAGACACTGAAGCAACAACTGATGTCAGCCGCCTTTGACTCCCAAATCTCATCTCTGTAACTCATCCTGTTCTCCAGTTAAGACTCATTTTTCTTGACTGGCACATTCATCCTGTTACTGCTCTCTGAGGCTCATAGGGTAATAGATTCCTGTCTCAGAAGTCAGATCACCCCAACCAGCTTTGGATAGCACTTAATAGTCCCTTAGTTATAATGAGGCTATTCCTTCATGTGTTCAATAAGGATAGTGCCAATGTTCAGCCTACTAACTGCAGATAATCACTATGAGAATGCTTGAAAGGATGGTCAAGGGCCACAGTTACAAATTATTATTATCAAAATGTCTTTTGAGAGTACAATATTAAATTTATATATTTATTACCTTTTAAAACTCTATAAAATTGTTTCATATTTTCTATTCTACATTTCATCACTGCTTCTGAAAATAAACCATTTACAATAAGATTCTCCCTTTTGGCAAAATATAATAAAGATCTTATCTTTATATTTTTTTTCTGCATTATTCCTTTCCGTTGTATATACCACGAATGCTATTACCTCCCGTTTAATCTTTGTTTCCTCCATGTGTAGTTTCCTATACCATTTACTCTAATCCATCTGTTTCTTATTTAAACCATGTTTTTACGCAGCTCTAATACTCACTGTAACAGTTAATCATCTTTTTGATGATTTTATTATAACTCTACCTTTCATTTTGCAGTTACTATACTATGGTGAGTATGGTAGGTACTCAGTAATATTCTTAATTGACTAATATAAATAGCAAACATTGTATAATATAGAAAATATGAACTCTTCTTTCAAATATCTATTCCTAATTTATTTTTGCAACAGGGTTTATGCAAAATTACATTTTATTAGAAAAACAAATAAAAATAATTACACTACATATTTGAAAATGCTAGATGTAGATAAATGTACCAATCTTTATCTTCAAATGAATCACAAGGACAAATCAGGCTATATAATAAATTATAAGTCTGCAATGTGTTTGTGCCACTTGGTGATGAATTCTGTCAACATAAATTGAAACCACGGGCAGATTTCTTATTAATCATGCTTCACCAGGGCATTGGGTTAAACGTTTAAATAACAGGATGATAAGAGTCTTACTGGCAATTCAATTCCAGCTTTCCAGGTTCTGTAAGGCAGTCTCTCCCCTTCGTCCCTGGAGTGGTGGAAGACCATCAGAATGTCATTATTCTGCATATACAAGAGTGTCATTTCTTTCATTTCTGTGCAGGGAAAGTTGCAATTGGTGCTTGGTGATGAAGAGCAACTGATTCATCTTCATGGACTCCTTTCCCCTGCTTACAACAAAGATCCTGTTTTCAATCACCTTGCTGTGTACTTCCTTCGCCTTATCCATTATGCAAGGAGGTCAGCTAGTAACACTCAATATGACTAATTAAAAAGAGAACTCTAAGGTAAAGTGCACAGAGGCACTTTGGTAATTGCAGTGATATCCGTGAATAGTAATGACAATTAATGAGACCTGTAATAGCTTTGTAAATAGTCATTTGCCCACTTACAGGAGGTGAATAACAATTTACACGGAGTGAGAAGAGTCATCTCTTTTAATTCATTCTAGCATTCCTTTCTTTCTACCATCCATACCCGATTCTTACTGTGTTTGGCATTGCAGAAATTTCTGAAAGAGGGTTGACTTGGAACCATGCTCCAAATGCTAGCACAACATTCCAAAGTATGGAACCAAAAGCATCATCTTCACATTGGCTACATTTAAAAACATTCAGTTGCACCAAATAGAAATATCTTTGGTGATAGTAAGAAGGATGATTAAATTCAAATTCAAGGAAATATAGAAAGTTGTTAGAAATACAATTTTCTAATTTTATAGCAAGAATGGACATTAGAGGGTATCTAATAAGAAAACCAAGATTGAATAAGGTGCTATGGTTTGGATATTAATTTGAATGTTTAATGTCCCCTAAAGTCTCATAGTCCCTAGGGTGGTGGTCCTTTGGGAAGGAGGTAGAATGTTTGGGGCTGGGCCCATGGGAGGCCTATAGATTTTGGAGGATATGTCCTTGGAAAGTAATCGTAATGACAGTGTTGATTATAAAAGGCTTAGATGAACCCAGACACTATCTCTGCTTTCTTACTGATTGTGTGTTTCCTCTTCCTCTAGTGCTCCAATCATTACCATCCACTGTCCTAATCAGATTCCTGACCAATGGTGGCAACTGATCGTGGATTTAAACTTCCAAAACTATGACCTAATATTTAATTGCAGAAACAAAAAGCTAATATATGGCAATATTTAATTGTAGTAACAAAAAGCTGACTAATATATAAGAACCTTATTGTGTCAGAATTTGGACAAGAAGACAGAATCCCTGCCCCTGTGTCAGTAATCTCATGGAGCAGACTTGTTAGAGCTTTGAAAATCATGAGCAGGGTATTGGATTGGAATGCAAAGATTTTTTAATTATGCCATAGTGTTGTCTACTTGTTAAACTAAATATAAATGCCAATTGCTAAAGAAGGAATATAAAAATCTATGGGTAAAATAAGCAGACATAAGTATATGCAGGTGGATAGCAAAGAGGATAATGAAAAATAAAAAGACCTGTGGATCACTCTTTAAATTTAGGCAAAACATTACACTGACTTGAAAACGAGAAAACAAACAAATGCACTTACCTTCTGGTTAGTACTTTGTTGTCTAAAGAATTTCCCTTTCTCCTTAGTACAGGCTACATCACATCATTTTTTTTAGTGATAAAAACAATTCCTTAAAATGGCATCCTATATGTTCAGAGTTACCAATTGCCTCCTTCTCAGGGCTTTTGTGCATAATTAGTCTATTTATTTATTTATTTATTTTTGCCTGAGAAATTTGTTCTTATTTTTCTGTTGCTCATCAATTGCATTAATTGTTCGTATTTGAGAGCAAGTTTTATTTCTTCAGGAATATTACCATGATTTCAATAAGGTCGCTTGCATTCCTCCATCATAGACATTCACAACATGGTGAATATCAGCTGTCATAGTTTAAATCACGTATTTATTGTCCAATTTATTGAATAAATTGGATTCTCATCAGTAGGTTTCAAGTCCTCTGAGAAGGTATCTCTTTTTACCAACTGTTTTATTATTTGTCCTCAGTATATGCATAGCACATAGTATGCATTTAATTTGAATGGATAAGTAGGAAAAGACTGAAATGGAATGAAACACAAAAAATAATTTAGAGAAAAATCAGCGCATTGCTTTGTTAGGGATACTGATTAATGTCTTGTTGAGACAGAGTCCATCTCCTTTTTTAAAAGATTTATTTATTTATTTGAAAGAGTTACACAGAGAGAAAGATGAGGGAGGGAGGGAGGGAGGGAGGGAGAGAGAGAGGTCTTCCATCTGCTGGTTCACCCTCCAGTTGGCCTCAATGACCTGAGCTGCGCCAATCTGAAGCCAGGAGCCAGGAGCTTCTTCCCGGTCTCCCACGTGGGTGCAGGGGCCCAAGGACTTGGGCCATTTTCTACTGCTTTCCCAGGCCATAGCAGAGAGCTAGATAGGAAGTGGAGCAGCTGAGACTCGAACTGGTGCTCATATGGGACGGCGGCACTGCAGGAGGCGGCTTTACCCGCTACACCTCAGCATCTGCCCCGATGGAGTCTATTTCTGCCTTACTGCTGAATCTTCAGCAGCTGGCTGCGCACTTAACACTTAAGCTTTCAAAAAATGCTGAGTGAGTAGATAAATGTCTTATTTGTGGAGGAAAATGTTGTTTGTGTTTAAAATTCTAAAAATTTTACCAACTTTGCTAATTAGTTGGAATTGAGTAGTTTTGTGAGAAATTTGTAAATTTATATTAGATGATCCTATCTGTAAGCAAGACTCATCATGTTGCTGGGAATGGGTGAGCACTATTTTATTCCACACTATCTTCAAGTCTTACAGTCTTAGTAAAAATCTGAATGGAGAGTTTGCGAGTCAGCCTTAGGCAGCTCTATTTGGATTTCTTTTGCATATTATCATTTATTAAAATTTAATAAAGCTTTGAATAAATGGTACTGGGAAAGCTGGATATCCACATGTAAAATGAAACTGGAGCATTTAATTGATATTATGAATAAATGCTCAGTGGATCAGAAACTTATCTTTAAGAGCAAAACGTATAAATTTCTTAAAAAACAGAAAAGTAAATCTTAATGACCTTCCATTAATCACACCAAAATAATGATGACTAAAGAAAATAAATAGTTGAACTTCCTCAAAATTAAAAATACTGTATTTCTCCAGGGACACTACCAAGAAAGTGAAAGCGCAAGACCAGAATTGAAGAAAATATTTGCAGATAACATATCGATAAAAGACTTGTTTCAAGAATATATTGATTAATTTTATAATTCAACACTAAATAGACAAACTAGCCAATTAAAAATGGCTAAAAGATTTGAATAGACATTTCTTGAGAACACATTACAATGTAGCATTAAGGAAATGAGAGAAAATGTTCAAGTCATGAATCATTAAGAAAAACCAAAGAACAGTGAGATTTTACAACATAGTCATAGTTAACTGTTGGGGTCTTAAGCCTGAGGCTGTCCCCTGACCAGCAGGGAACAGTATAAGCACTCCCCGACAAGGCGAACGGGAAAGGTAAACGGGTCAAGAACACAGCGTGCACCTGTGAGTTCTGTCGAAGCAGGAACTACTTTATTGAGGAAGTGTACAGGCTTATAAAGCTTACAAAAGACATGTGGAGCAGGGGAGCCAATCAGCGAAAAGGTCATGCAGGGGTGGGTAGATCACGCATGGGCATCTTAAGCAAAGTATGGGGATCATGCACTGTCCACGTGTCCGGAACAAAAGTGGACCTATCCCTGCCGGTGGTCCCATCTTATGTGGCTTAACCACAGCAGCTGCACACACCCCTCGAACATCCGCCAGGCACCATATTGTAATGGAGGTTTTAGGCAATGCCCAATAGATAACCAAAAAGAAGGACAGATAAGGGTAACTGGTCAAGAGGTCAATATGCAAGTTAAGAAGTTTGCATCATACACTGAAGTGCCTGGATTCAATGTCTGGCTCTGACTCCTAACTCTAGCTTCATGCTAGTGTCAATCCTGGGAGTGGTAGCAAAGAGTCAAGTATAATTGGTTTCATATCTCCACACATGGGAGATTTGGATCAAGTTTGCCACTCATAGTATCGACCTGGACTGAATTCCCTGGACAAAGCATCAGTGCAGCCCAGAATCAGTCATTGTGCATATTTGGGAATGAACCAGAGGATGAGAGCTCAATATTTCTGCTTGTCTATCTGTCTCTAAAACAAATAAGGACAGACAATAATTTTTGTTAGTAAGAATGTAAAGAAATTGGAGCCTTATTATACTACTGGTGTTACTGGAATATTATGTAGCCACCTAGGGAAACAGTTTGATAGTCCTTCAAAGTTGAACATGGGGTTACAATATGATCTGGTAATAGCATTTAATATATATATATATATATAATGACATTATATTATATATACCTATATTAACAAATAAGTCACATACTAGCATTTATAAAATATTATTTATCATAGCCAAAAAGTGGACATTACATTGATGAATGGATAAATGAGTCTAGTATGCATACATAATGGATTGTTTAGCTACTAAAAGGAATATGTGCTACAATATGCATGACCTTTGAAATATTATGCTAAGTGAAAGAATCCAGACATAAAGGTCACATATGGAATGATTACTTTTTTGTGATACATGTGGAGGCATCAGATCTATGAAAACAGAAAGTAGGCTAGTGTTGCCAGGGGCTAAGGAGGGGGAAAGGGGAAGTGAATGTTCTGAGTCCAGAATTTCTAACTGGAGTGATTGAAATGTTCTACAATTAGAGAGCAGTGATGGTTGCACATCTCTGAATATACTAAAAATGCTGAATTGTACACTTTTTTTTTGACAGGCAGAGTTAGACAGTGAGAGAGCGACAGAGAGAAAGGCCATCCTTCCATTGGTTCACCCCCCAAATGGCTGCTACGGCCGGCGCACTGTGCCGATCTGAAGCCAGGAGCCAGGTGCTTTCTCCTGGTCTTCCATGCGGGTGCAGGGCCCAAGCACTTGGGCCATCCTCCACTGCACTCCCTGGTCACAGCAGAGAGCTGGACTGAAAGAGGAGCAACCAGGACAGAATCTGGCGCCCCAACCAGGACTAGAACCCGGGTGCTGGCGCCACAGGCACAGGATTAACCAAGTGAGCAGCCGTGCCAGCCAAATTGTACGCTTTAAGTAGGTAAATTTTACGGAATGTGATTAATCACAATACATGTTATTAAAACATGAACAGAAAAAAATAACTCAAGTGAAAATTATAATAACTTATATCTATGTGCCTTATTTATATTGCATGCTAAGATTAGCTGGAACTAACAGTGAGGGGTGTTTTTTTTTTAAAGATTTATTTATTTATTTGAATGTCAGAGTTACACAGAAGAGAGGGAGAGGCGGAGAGAGAGAGAGATCTTCCATCCTCTGGTTCACTCCCCAATTGGCTGCAATGGCCGGAGATGCACCAATCCAAAGCCAGGAGCCAAGAGAACCCACACGGGTTCAGGGGCCCAAGAAATTGGGCCATCTTCTACTGCTTTCCAAGGCCATAACAAAGAGCTGGATTGGAAGTGCAGCATCTGGGTCTCGAACCAGGGCCCATATGGGATGCTGTCGCCTCAGGCCAGGGTATTAATCTGCTGCACCACAGCACCAGCCCTGGGTGTTTTGCTTTAATATAAGCCATTTTTGAAAAAAAATATGAAATTGAATGGAAGATATTTCTCTTTCTCTCCCTCCAGCTTCCAACTGCCCCCACAACTCTACCTTTCAAATAATAAATAAATAAATAAATAAATATTTTAAAATATTAGTTTTTAAATCATTTTTACTCAATGGTTACATTCCCTACTGTAAAAAATTAGCCATTTTGAGCAGTGATTGCCAATTGTGAATTTGAATGATAGTTGCATAGGTAATAAATATTTTAATAATGTAGCATTTCAAATATACACATAAAATGAATACTTATACAACATTGAATGATATTTATCCATGATAAGGATTTATCACTGTATGCTAAGTTTAAGAAATTTTGTCATAAATGGATGTTGACTTTCAGGTGAGTGCTTTTTCTGCCCCTTTTAATATGATCATGTTTTCTTTTTCTTCCATCTGTTTACTTGAATCTATTTTTTTTTCTAATGGCAAGCCACCAATAAAGGTTGAACATGTGCCTGCTAACCACAGCCTGTTCATTTGTATTCAGTTATGTACTATTGTTGGATGTCTCTATGGGTACTGGAGTGTACTAGCATGTAACCTTTATGAGGTCAGGGGCCACATGCACTATATGCAGCCAACAGCTAGGGTCTGGTCTCTTGTGATACACTTAGAGTGTCTTTTAGGCTTGTCATCATTTGTGCTTCTTACAAATACATCAAACTATCTTAACTAATGTCGGGGAACGGGACAGCCTGGCCAGCTGTGACCCTCCCGACATGTACAAGCACAAGAAGTTTAGTGCTGGGCTTTTTCCACCCTGCCCGTTGCTAATTGCAAGATCCTGTTTTGACTTTAAGCATCCTGTTATTGCATGTTTCCCACACTTAGTTGGTAACATGTTTTCCGTGAATGATATATATAAATAGGTGGACGGTGGGCGGGGGTAGTGAATGAACGCTGGTAAAAGACGGAGAGTGAATGAACGCTGGTAAAAGACGGAGAGCGAATGAACGCTGGTAAAAGACAGAGGAATGAATGAACGCTGGTAAAAGGGGAGTGATGAATGAACGCCGGTAACAGGCGGGAGTTATGAATGAACGCTGGTAACAGGCGGGAGCTGTGAATGAACTCCAGTAGTAAGCGGGAGTGGTGAATGAAGGAGTTGTGAATGAATGCCGGTAACAGGGCGGGCGTTCGCAACATGTAACGCGAGTCTGCTGAAAAATAAAGTGAAGCTGAAAAGCCGATAAACGCGTCTGGTGTCTCTGAGGTCTCGCCGGCGTTAACCTATCCGGAAGGTGTATGCCTGCAACTGGTGCCGTGACTCGGATCGCTGCGACGCGGAAAGAAGGTAAGAAAAATAAAACGTCTATAGACGGGAGTCTAGGGGAAAAAGCCTAGGAATACCGCGGTACAATGGGGAACACACAGTCCACCACGAAAATGCACCTATTGATTAGCCGCCTTTTAAAGGCAACGGGGACGCCCGTAAAGAGTGTAGCTGTGTGCAATTTTACGAGGATACTATATAAAACTTGTACTTGGTTTGTTGAAGAAGGAGATTTATCACAGGTTCGGTGGAGACGGGTGGGACGTGAATTGCGAAACGCTGGAGTCGAGGAGGGAGTGATCCGCTTGTGGTATCTGATAGATACTGCTTTGCGGTCGGAGGATGACCAGATGGGGGAACTCTTAGATGAAGGCTCCGAACTACTGGAGGAGCTCAGCGAAGACTCCCATGATAGTAGCGAAAAAGGAGATAGTATAGAGGAACAAAGGATGGAAGCAAGCGGGGGAGCCCGACCAAAAGCAAAACATTCGCAGACGCTGGGATCGCTTCCACTATACTCGGAGTTGCCCTTAATGCCCTCCGCTCCTCCTTATGAACCACCCCCTCATTCTATGCGCTGTTGCTGTTTTGCCGGCAATGCTTCCAGCGAGATGAGGCCCATAGTTTTAGAATCTGGGCCGGAGAAACAGACTAGAAGGCAAATGCTTGAAAACGAAAGTGCTCGTAATGACGATGAAGCCGCTTTTTTTATAAATACTGGGGATTCAACTCCCCACCCACCGCGGCGCCTGAAACCAAATTGGGCAGAGTTCTTTAACCCCCATCATCTCCACTCATCATATTAAAACCTTAAATGACTTACAAAAATTGTGTGGAAATTTAAACTGGATTCGGCCTTATTGTAAAATGACTACTGAAGAAATGCACCCTTTGTTCCGACTTCTGGAAGGCGATGCATGCCTAAATTCACCCAGACAACTTACAAAGGAGGCAAAAGCAGTATTAAAAAATTTTGAACAGCGCCTTAAGAGCACCGCTATGCAGCGGTGTGACCCCACTATGCCCTTAAGTATTTTGGTGTTCATACAAAGTCATTATCCCTATGCTTTACTCTAGCAAGAAGGACCATTGTTGTTTATATACCCACATAACCATATGCCCAGATCTATTACCTCCTATGCGGAGGCTATGGGAAATTTAGTTTTATTCTAATCCCATTCCCAAAGCACCCATAGCTTTTACTGATGGAGCAAAAGGAGGTACTGGGGTGGCTATTTTACAAGGTCAGGTGCATCATGCAGTTACTGCATCTCCCTCACCTCAACATGCAGAGCTAGCTGTAGTGGCTAAGTTATTAAATATGGTTGAGGGTCCTCTTAATATCGTTTCTGATAGCTTATATGTTGTTAATGCTGTTAAGAGGCTAGGCTCCCCTTCGTTAATATCCAAAAGTTCTACAGTGTTTCCTTATTTTGAGCTTGTTCAGCACGCTTTATTTAGGAGATCAGATCCCATTTTTATCACCCATATTAGAGCACATACCTCCCTGCCAGGTCCTCTCACCGCGGGAAATGCCCTTGCGGATCAACATTCCCGCTTCCTTTTAGCTTGCACTGCCATGGAACAGGCAACAGAATATCACAAACTTTGGCATGTTAATAGTAAGACCTTAAGTATGAGGTTTAATATCCCTATTCGTAAAGCTAATCTATTGTCCAAAATTGCGAAAAATGTGTTATTCATCAGCCTGTTACTATGCCCACTGGAGCTAATCCCCGGGGCCTTTATCCATGTCACATTTGGCAAATGGATGTAACGCATATCCCTGCCTTTGGCAAGCTATCCTGTGTCCATGTTACGGTGGATATTTACTCAGGAGTAGTTATGGCTACCGCCGCTGCCAAAGAGTCCACCTCCCATGTAATGCAACATATGTTACAATGTTTTGCTTCTTGGGGAATTCCTAATATAATAAAAACTGATAATGGACCTGCTTATACTTCTAAGGCTTTTGCTGAGTTTTTAGCAACTTTTCATATCTCTCATTTAACTGGCATCCCATATAACCCTACTGGACAAGCCGTTGTGGAACGCACTAATCTGTATCTGAAAAACTTTGTATTAAAACAAAAAGGGGGAATAGGGGCACTATCCCGTTCCCCTAAAGACATTCTCAACCTCGCCTTACTTACCATAAATTTTTTAAATAAAAAAGCTGATGGTCTCACCCCGGCAGAACGTCATGTAATCTTGGAACAGACCCCCAATAGTAATAAACCCCATGAACCAACAGAAGCTCAGCCACCCGTTAGAAAAATGATTATGTGGAAAGACCCACAAGATAACAAATGGAAAGGCCCATACCCATTAATAAGAAGGGTACGAGGCGCTGTTTGTTTTCTCCCACAGGAAGAAAAAAATCCAATCTGGACTCCAGAAAGACGGACAAGAACAATAGAGTGGCAAGATGATCGTGATCCTACTCCTACTAATAATGACGCCACTGTCACCGACGATGGCCAAGCTGGATGAGTATTGGGGTCTCTTGAGAGCCCTACCTCTCCCTCTCCAGTTGTGTATTTGCCTGAGAAGGACTTCTCTATGGCTGTTCAACACAGGAGAGACTTTGGAGTCACCGTGGTCGTCGTTGCAGTAATTGTGGCGTTATCAGCTTGTTAGGCCGCTATTGTGCTGCCGTGAGCCAAACCTCCACACTGTCCATACTTGATAGCATCACAAGATCTACCGCCCAGGCACTTGATGATATACTGCTATTCAGCTGTTAATGAACGGATTTATTGCAAGATTAGGCCTGGTTGGCATACCCTGTGTTATTCGATCTACTGCAGTTTGTGTTCCCGTCTTTTGGGTAGCATGTTAATAACAGGATCAATTATTGTTCGGATCTTGTAAGGGCTGTTAATACGCAAATGGTGGTTAAACAAGTCAGCTAATATTCAATAACCAGTACCCCATGCAAAATGGACAGATTCAGGTGTGGCTGAATCTGCTGGAATGGTAGTCAAAGACGGGTAAGTTCTGAGAGGTCTTCAAGGCAACCTAAGACAGGGCATGAACGCTCCCTCCACACCTCATGTTCATGTGCCAATGACGGGTAAGCCCGATAGATGCTCTTGATCACCTAAGACAGGCACAGTACCACTCCATTTTGCAAAGAAATAAGGGGGAGATGTCGGGGAACGGGACAGCCTGGCCAGCTGTGACCCTCCCGACATGTACAAGCACAAGAAGTTTAGTGCTGGGCTTTTTCCACCCTGCCCGTTGCTAATTGCAAGATCCTGTTTTGACTTTAAGCATCCTGTTATTGCATGTTTCCCACACTTAGTTGGTAACATGTTTTCCGTGAATGATATATATAAATAGGTGGACGGTGGGCGGGGGTAGTGAATGAACGCTGGTAAAAGACGGAGAGTGAATGAACGCTGGTAAAAGACGGAGAGCGAATGAACGCTGGTAAAAGACAGAGGAATGAATGAACGCTGGTAAAAGGGGAGTGATGAATGAACGCCGGTAACAGGCGGGAGTTATGAATGAACGCTGGTAACAGGCGGGAGCTGTGAATGAACTCCAGTAGTAAGCGGGAGTGGTGAATGAAGGAGTTGTGAATGAATGCCGGTAACAGGGCGGGCGTTCGCAACATGTAACGCGAGTCTGCTGAAAAATAAAGTGAAGCTGAAAAGCCGATAAACGCGTCTGGTGTCTCTGAGGTCTCGCCGGCGTTAACCTATCCGGAAGGTGTACGCCTGCAAACTAAGACTAAATGAGGTACTTTATTCATTAGTATTTTGTGGTTAAAGACTTATTAATTCTAGTGCCAAAGATGTGTGGTTGTGATTCTGAATTCAAGATGATGAGTATCTTCACATACCTTCTTTGAATATGCTTTACCAGGCATCATCCAGCCCCTGCCACTGGTTTATTTCACATCTTTAAATTCTTCGCTTCTTAACACTTAGCTAAAGGTTCCATGGTGAAAGCTGACTCTGTTACTAAACCACATGTTAGATTCAGAATTCTGCCTTGTTTTAGATCTTAGAAGAATGTCCTTTACTTTCACCTATACTCAGTCATTGTTTTGAGCTTTCTTTGTTTATTCCATTACCTTCAATAAGGATTCTTTAAATTCCTAGCACCTTACCTTCGATATTTTTATCAAGTATTCTGAGATAAGTCATTAATACTCATCTTGTTATTAATGAGCATTTATTTCTTTGTTTCTCTTATATTCATAAAAAAGTAACATACACACTTAGACTAATCTAAGAAATAGTAAAACCCATGCTCCCCAGTTCTGCTGCATTTAGCAATACTGATAACACAGGATTTCATGATCAAATAAAACTGAGAAATGTTATAGACCAGAGTCCTATTTTTAAGATTTACTGTGAACATTTTCCCAGTAAAAGTCCTGAGAAGTTATGTCATAAATATCACTGTTTTATACCGCTTAACACTTTAAAAGACCATTAACATCTATATTCTATAGAATAAGCTTTCTCATTGTCCCAGTGAAAAAATAGAATCTTGAAAGAGCTTACTGATAACAGACACCATTAGAATAGAGCTAGGAATAAGAACAAGGTCATGGTCTTGGTTCATTTCTCTTGCTCTCCCTTGCATATAACTTGTCTCAGAATATGAACAGGGATATTAAACACATGGGTTACAGGTAACATAAATTTGCATGTACTTGCAATTAGTAAGAGGACACAAGAGGTTCCAGCATATGAAAGGCTTCATAAGTGATCCCTGGGATACCTGGACAGTCAGGGCAAGGGAAGAAGCAAAACAGTATATTTTGAAACAGTGACATTGAAAGATCACGTATTCAAAAAAAAAAAAAAAAAAAAACACACACACACACACACACACAGAGAGAAGACCGAGAAAACCAGAGTGCTCATTTCTCCCACTTCTTGTTTTGATCAATTGACCCTTTGCTCCACTATTTGCTGAACAGGTGTTTGAAAGGACACAGTTGACCTGTAACTTAATGGAAACTTCAGAGAGGAATTAAAGTTTAAAACCATTTAAATTCTATACAAGATGAAACTATTTTCTTCTTTTCATTCTTTTAAGACCTCTGCTATAGATTCAATGGGATACCAGACAAAATACCAAAGATGTTCTTCTCAGATCTGGAAAAAAATGATGCTGAAATTCATATGGAGGCACAGGAGACCTCGAATAGCTAAAGCAATCTTGTACAACAGAAACAAAGCTGGAGACTTCACAATACCAGATTTCAAGACATACTACAGGGCAGCGATAATAAAAACAGCATTGTACTGGTACAGAAACAGATGGATAGACCAATGGAACAGAATAGAAACACCAGAAATCAATCCAAACAACTACAGCCAACTTATATTTGATCAAGGATTTAAACCAATTTCTGGAGCAAGGACAATGTATTCAATAAATGGTGCTGGGAAAACTGGATTTCCACGTGCAGAAGCATGAAGCAAGACCCCTACCTTACACTTTACACAAAAATCCATTCAACATGGATTAAAGATCTAAATCTATGACCCAACACCATCAAATTATTAGAGAACATTGGAGAAACCCTGTAAGATATAGGCTCCGGCAAAGACTTCTTGGAAAGGACCCCGGAAGAATAGGCAGTCAAAGCCAGAATTAGCAATTGAGATTACATCAAATTGAGAAGTTTCTGTACTGCAAAAAAAAAAAAAAAAAAACAACAACAACAACAACAAAAAACAAAAAAAACAAAACAAAACAAAAAAACAAAAACAAAAACAAAACAAAAAACCAGGGAAGTGAAAAGGCAATCAACAGAATGGGAAAAATATTTGCAAATTATGCAACCAATAAAGGATTAATAATCGGAATCTACAAAGAGAACAAGAAACTCTACAAAAACAAAACAAACAACCCACTGAAGAGATGGGGCATGGCATTGCCTGTGTATACAAAGGCTGTTGATTTTTGTGCATTGATTTTATATCCTGCTACTTTGCCAAACTCTTCTATGTGTTCCAATAGTCTCTTAGTAGAGTTCTTTGGATCCCCTAAATAAAGAATCATAGCATCTGCAGAGCAATAGTTTGACTTCTTCCTTCCCAATTTGTATTCCTTTCATTTCTTTTTCTTGCCTAATGGCTCTGGCTAAAACTTCTAAAACTATATTGAATAGCAGTGGTGAGAGTGGGCATCCCTGTCTGGTACCAGATCTCAGTGGAAATGCTTCCAACTTTTCCTCTTTCCATAGGATGCTGGCAGTGGATTTTTCATAAATTGATTTGATTGTATTGAGGAATGTTCCTTCTATATCCAATTTGCTTAGAGTTTTCATCATGAAAGGGTGTTGTATTTTTTTTTTTTTTTTGACAGGCAGAGTGGACAGTGAGAGAGAGAGACAGAGAGAAAGGTCTTCCTTTTTGCCGTTTGTTCACCCTCCAATGGCCGCTGCGGCTGGCGCGCTGCGGCCGGCGCACTGCACTGATCCGATGGCAGGAGCCAGGTACTTATCCTGGTCTCCCATGGGGTGAAGAGCCCAAGCACTTGGGCCATCCTCCACTGCACTCCCTGGCCACAGCAGAGAGCTGGCCTGGAAGAGGGGCAACCGGGACAGAATCCGGCGCCCTGACCGGGACTAGAACCCGGTGTGCCAGTGCTGCAAGGTGGAGGATTAGCATAGTGAGCTGCGGCGCTGGCCTAGGGTGTTGTATTTTATCAAATGCTTTTTCTGCATTGTCTGCACCTTGATATTTATTGCAGCTCAATTCACAATAGCTAAGACCTGGAATCAACCTAAATGCCCATCAACAGTAGACTGGATAAAGAAATTATGGGACATGTACTCTATTGAATACTATACAGCAGTAAAAAAAAAATGAAATCCAGTCATTTGCAACAAAATGGAGGAATCTGGAAAACATCACACTGAGTGAATTAAGCCAGTCCCAAAGGGACAAATAGCATATGTTCTCCCTGATCGGTGGCAACAAACGGAGCACCAAAGGGGAAACCTGTCAAAGTGAAATGGACACTATAAGAAACAGTGACTTGATCAGCCCTTGTCCTGACTGTTGAGGAACAATTTAATACTTTATCCCTTTGAGTATTTTTGTTGTTCTAATTAATACTATTGGTTGAACTCCTTAATTAACACACAATTATTCTTAGGTGTTTAAATTTAACTGAAAAGTGATCGCTGTTAAATATAAGAGTGGGAATAAGAGAGGGAGGAGATGTACAATTTGGGACATGCTCAATCTGGCTTGCCCCAAATGGTAGAGTTAGAAACTTGCCAGGGGATTCCAATTCAGTCCCATCAAGGTGGCATGTACCAATGCCATCTCACTAGTCCAAGTGATCAGTTTCAATTCATAATTGAACATAATGATAGGATTAAGTGTCAAAGGGATCACATAAACAAGACTAGTGTCTGCTAATACCAACTGATAGAACTAAAAAGGAGAGAACGATCCAACATGGGAAGCCGGATACACAGCAGACTCACAGAATGGCAGGTGTCCTAAACAGCATTCTGGCCTCAGAATCAGCCCTTAAGGCACTCGGATTGATCTAAAAAGCCCATGAGAGTATTTCAGGCATGGAAAACCAAGAAACTGTGGCAAAAAAAAGAGGACCTAAATGAAAGATCTCTGTGAGTGAGATCCCAGTGGAAATAACAGGCCGTCAAAGATGGAGATACCTTTCTCTGAAGGGAGGAGAGAACCTCCACTTTGACTATGGCCTTGTGTAAATAAGATCGGAGTTTGTGAACTCAACAGGCTTCCATAGCCTTGGCAGCTCATGACAAGAGCCTCGGGTGATTACTGGCATCATAAATACGAGTTTCAATTGTTAAATCAACAACAGGGGTCACTGTGCACTACTCCCCATGTAGGATCTCTGTCCTTAATATGTTGCACTATGTGAATTACTGGTAAAACTACTACTCAAACAGTGTTTTTCACTTTGTGTTTCTATGTGGGTGCAAACTGTTGAAATCTTTACTTAGTATATACTAAGTTGATCTTCTGTATATAAAGATAATTGAAAATGAATCTTGATAAAGAATGGGATGGGAGAGGGAGTGGGAGATGAGATGGTTGCAGGTGGGAGGGAAGTTATGGGGGGAAAAGCCACTATAATCCAAAATTGTACTTTGGAAATTTATATTTATTAAGTAAAAGTTGAAAAAAAAGACCTCTGCTTATATGCATTAAGGACTGATTATCTTAATCTTACAAAGACAAAAATTTTAAAGTTAAACAAAAATGACTATTCCATTTTATTTAGAAATCTTTAAAATTTTAGTCTACCATAACAAACATTTTCACTGTTTTATCTTTATAACATGTGTTTCACAAAACCATACTTTATTTTCTTATAAATATGTAAATTTTCTCGTGTAGCAAAAACAGATCTGTATTCACACCTGTTTTGGAAACTATTAGTAAATGATACTTTCTTATGTGAAAGTTCATATACAAAGTTTTGGCAATGACAATGAAGAGGATTTGCAGTTCAACTTCCTCAGCCACTCTGAAACATTCATTTCGGAGTCCTGGTTGGACCACTGCAAAATCCTTGAGGCTCCACATAAAGAGAATGAAAAATTGTAGAAACATAAGAGAACTCTGAAAGTCTTTTTATATCTTCCTTTCTCCTTCAGCTTCATCTTCTGGTAGTTTTGCATAAAATAGGAAAAGGTGCTATTTATCATCCACTACTAACCTAGACTCTATTATAATCCATTCCCTGTTGTTGCATGGCTCTTATTTGCTATTCTCAGCAAATTCTTGAATATCAATTATTTTCCCTGGAACCAGGGATCCCACAGGACATAACTGTCTCCCAACTCATGACTATTCAAAACCCTTAGGTATATCTAGGTTTCAGCACTTCAATGCTGCTTCTTCTTCTTCTTCTTCTTCTTCTTCTTTGAAAGGCAGAGTGGACAGTGAGAGAGAGAGAGAGACAGAGAGAAAGGTCTTCCTTTGCCATTGGTTCACCCTCCAATGGCCATCACGGCCGGCGCATTGCGGCTGGCACACTGCGCTGATCCGTCGGCAGGAGCCAGGTGCTTCCCCTGGTCTCCCATGGGGTGCAGGGCCCAAGGACTTGGGCCATCCTCCACTGCACTCCCTGGCTACGGCAGAGAGCTGGCCTGGAAGAGGGGCAACCGGGACAGAAACCAGCACCCTGACCAGGACTAGAACTCCGTGTACCGGCGCCGCAAGGCGGAGCATTAGCCTAGTGAGCTGTGGCACCGGCAATTCAATGCTTCTTTTTATTATTATTTTTTTATTTTTAACTTTTATTTAATGAATATAAATTTCCAAAGTACAGCTTCTGGATTACAATGGCTTTCCCCCCCATAATGTCCCTCCCACCCGCAACCCTCCCCTTTCCCATTCCCTCTCCCCTTCCATTCACATCAAGATTCATTTTCGATTCTCTTTATATACAGAAGATCAGTTTAGCATACATTAACTAAAGATTTCAACAGTTTGCTCTCACACAGAAACATAAAGTGAAAAATGCTGTTTGAGTACTCGTTATAGCATTAAATCTCAATGTACAACACACTAAGGACAGAGATCCTACATGAGGTGTAAGTGCACAGTGACTCCTGTTGTTGACTTAACAAATTGACACTCTTGTTTATGGCATCAGTAATCACCCTAGGCTCTTTTCATGAGCTGACAAGGCTATGGAAGCCCCCTGAGTTCACCGACTCTGATCATTTTTAGACAAGGCCATGGTCAAAGTGGAAGTTCTCTCCTCCCTTCAGAGAAAGGTACCTCCTTCTTTGATGACCAGTTCTTTCCACTGGGATCTCACTCGCAGAGATCTTTCATTTAGTTTTTTTTTTTTTTTTTTTGCCAGAGTGTCTTGGCTTTCCATGCCTAAAATACTCTCATGGGCTTTTCAGCCTGATCCGCATGCCTTAAGGGCTGATTCTGAGGCCAGAGTTGCTGTTTAGGACATCTGCCATTCTATGGGTCTGCTGTGTATCTCGCTTCCCAGGTTGGATCGTTCTCTCCCTTTTTGATTCTATCAGCTAGTATTTGCAGACACTATTCTTGTTTATGTGATCCCTTTGGTTCTTAGTCCTATCAGTTGTGAACAGAAATTGATCACTGGGACTAGTGAGATGGCATTGGTACATGCCACCTTGATGGGATTAATTGGAATTCCCTGGTATGTTTCTAACTCTACCGTTTGAGGTAAGTCAGCTTGAGCATGTCCCGAATTGCACATCTCTTCCCTCTCTTATTCCCACTCTTATATTTAACAGAGATCACTTTTCAGTTAAGTTTCAGCACTTAAGAATAATTGTGTATTGATTACAGTATTCAACCAAAAGTATTAAGTAGAACAAACAAACAAAAATACTAAGTGGGATAACATATTAAGGTTTTTTTTTTTTTTGGGGGGGGTGATATAACTTTTTTTATTTTGAATATGGTGGCAGTTATAATAGAATGCATTTGACATAACTAGAAATCTTTACCCAAATGAGTAAAATTTACTATATCTCAACTACACTTCTTTTTTTAACTTTTATTTAATGAATATAAATTTCCAAAGTACAGCTTATGGATTACAATGGCTTCCCCCCCATAATGTCCCTCCCACCCGCAAGCCTCCCCTTTCCCATTCCCTCTCCCCTTCCATTCACATCAAGTTTTTCATCAACAGTCAGGGCAAGGGCTGATCAAGTCACCGTTTCTCATAGTGTTTATTTCACTTTAACAGGTTTCCTTTTTGGTGCTCAGTTAGTTGTCACCTATCAGGGAGAATATATAGTATTTGTCCCTTTGGAATTGGCTTATTTCACTCAGCATAATTCTTTCCAGATTCCTAACAAGGATAACTTTTCAGTTAAAATTTAAACACCTAAGAATAATTGTGTGTTAATTACAGAGTTCAACCAATAGTACTAGAAAAAAAAATACTAAAATGGATAAAGTATTACATTGTACATCAACCGTGAGGACAAGAGCTGATCAAGTCACTGTTTCTCATAGTGTCCATTTCACTTCGACAGGTTTCCCCTTTGGTGCTCAGTTAGTTGTCGCTGATCAGGGAGAACATATGATATTTGTCCCTTTGGGACTGGCTTAATTCACTCAGCGTGATGTTTTCCAAATTCCTCCATCTTGTTGCAAATGACCGGGTTTCATTGTTTTTGACTGCTGTATAGTATTCTATAGAGTACATGTCCCATAATTTCTTTATCTAGTCTACTGTTGATGGCATCTGGGTTGGTTCCAGGTCTTAGCTATTGTGAATTGAGCTGCAATAAACATTAATGTGCAGACAGCTTTTTTGTTTGCCAATTTCATTTCCTTTGGGTAAATTCCAAGGAGTGGGATGGCTGGGTTGAATGGTAGGGTTATATTCAGGTTTCTGAGAAATCTCCAGACTGACTTTCATAGTGGCTTAACCAATTTGCATTCCCACCAACAGTGGGTTAGTGTCCCTTTTTCCCCACATCCTCTCCAGCATCTATTGTTGGTAGATTTCTGCATGTGAACCATTCTAACCGGGGTGAGGTGAAACCTCATTGTGGTTTTGATTTGCATTTCCCTGATTGCTAGTGATCTTGAACATTTTTTCATGTGTCCGTTGGCCATTAGTTCTCGGAATGAGCCACTTATTTATTCCTTTAGTGTGTATTTCCAATCACCTTGGGATAACTTATCTGAAATTTACAAAGTTTTCCTCACCTCACATTTAGCCCCTTATCCTCCATTCCTCCACTCCTGGTAGAAGGGAAATTCCTAATTAAAATAATCCAAAGTTAGAACTATTCTGGCTATAATACCACCAGGGGTGGGACTTACCAGGGATCAGTGAGGCATGGCCTTAATCATTTCATAACCTTACCCTTTTAACACCATTCCCCTTTCCCCACAGGTTTTGTCTCTTGTTAAATCTTGGAGAGAAAATACACAAGAAATAAACATTAACACACATAAGGTATTCTCAGACACAGAATTTATATCCAAGTCAAATAAAAGGAATACTGTTCAGATGACTCCATAATATGTCAAGGCTTTCAAAGTCCATGGTACATACAATATTTAACATAATTATGCCAAGAATTTCAACCTCAATACATTTCAAAAACACAGAAAACCACTTAAAATATTACTATTTCATACAGCAACTTAATTTTTTTGTGAAATACAATATTACAAATGCATTTAAAGCCCAAGGTAACAGTTCAGTCAGTGTGTACATTTCTCATGCATGTGTTATATTTTACTGCATGTGTATCTGGAAAAAAATTTCCTCTTTTTCTTTTATTCCTGCTCCAGTTCAAGCACTGCAACCTATTTATATCTATTACCGAAACTTTTCAAAATAAATTTACTGTTATATTATCCATGGTTGATTTCATGAAGAACCTAGTAGGATAGGAAAGAGTGTCTATATTTATTAGGATGCAACCTTACTTGGATGCTTTACCTACTTTTTCACAATTGATTGTTACATCCTTCATCTAAATGGAGAAATTGAGGTTCTAATAGTTAAACTAAACCCAGTCTGTGAGATAATAAAATGCCAGTATTTGAATTTCTTTTGTCCTCCCTGACCTGTTGGAAGGACAACATGGGGTCTCTACTTTCAGAGTAGGGTTGTTATTTAAGTTTTAATTTGATGCTAATATTGTAAAATGAAGACATTCTCTATAATGAAATATGAATATCACTTTAATAAATACCTCAACATTACATTTTAAATTTAATTTTATAACAAAATCATCTATTTCTAAATGAGTACTTAATGAAGAGAGATATTTCCAAAATGAATTTGATAATGAGGATGACATTTTTAGGACCTTCAATAAATATAGATTCTTAAGGATCGCTACCATAGAAATAAGAAAAAAAAATCCATTACAAGTAAATAGGTGCATATTATGGATGGATCAGATGAAATGAATAAGATAGTTTCTTTTTCACAGATTTTTGATAATGCCTGATTTCTACACAATTTTTAAAAGATTTATTTATTTGAAAGTCAGAGTTACACAGAGAGAGGAGAGGAAGAGAGAGAGGTCTTCCATCTGCTGGTTCACTCCCTAATTGGCTGCAATGGCCAGAGTTGTGCTGATCTGAAGCCAGGAGCCAGGAGATTCCTCTGGGTCTCCCACATGGGTCCTGCGGACCAAGGACTTGGGCCATCTTCTACTGCTTCTGCTTTCCAAGGCCATAGCAGAGAGCTGGATTGCAAGTGGAGCAGCCGGGACTCAAATGGATGTCCATATAGGATGCTGGCACCACAGGTGGTGGCTTTATCTACTATGCCACAGCCAGCCCCTCTACATAATTTTAAAAGGTAACATTTTGAATTCTTACTATTTTGAAGGTTTTGAGATTTTGCAGTCTATGTTGGAAATTTTTTTATCATGTATTTATTCTTACTTCAGGAAGGCAGTTTGTAATTTGCTTCTGTTAATACTACCCTTATTGAATCTTCATAACAATGAATCGTCCATGTCACAACATTTTTATAATCTTAATTATAAATGTTAACGTCTGATACACAGAAAATATGTAACATCACTCCTAAAGCTTAATGAAGAGCAGCATGACTTACTTTCCCCATTTTTTCACAGGACTTCTTAATAGCTGTTTGACTAATAAAATATGACATCAACTTTCTAATATAACAACATAGAAGTAATGCTACTAAGCATTATTATAAACTGGGTCACAGCCACACAACGTTTCATCTGAAAAGCTGAGTGGGGTGCAGCAGTGACTGAGTAACCTGGAACTATAACTAGGCTGTGGTGTTTTCTTTCTTCTAAATCACTTTTCATGACTAAATGCAAAGCTTTACAGAAAGAAAAGAAATTAAATTGCATCATTATCAGCAATCACACAGAATATAAATCAAGTGATGAATAGTGGCAGAAAAGAGTTGAGAAGTAATACTCATGTAGTGCGTATTTTTTTATTGACATATAGTATGCCTTTTATAAAGGTTGCCTTATTTAACTCCAACAGAAAATCCTTTGACTAGTATGACCTCCAGTATATTGATGAGAAAACTGAGGTTCACGGATTTTAGTGGTTTTTGTAGGTGGTAAATTACATGGGTGGGACTTTGGGTAACATTTCTTCCTAGCCAATTCCATTGCCTATAAGTCAGTGTTGAAGAAATTTTAAGGGACAAATGTATCCTTGGGTTCACAAGAGAGAGAGAGAGAGAGAGAGAGAGAGAGAGAGAGACTCTGGGATGGAATTTGACTTGCAAAATGCTTATTAGTGTTTGTTAAGATAGACACCTGGAAAAGGGAAAAAGATGAAGCAGGAGCAGAGACAAGGAGATGTCAAACTGTGACAGGCTCAAGTCCATGTGTAGACCATTCCCCTGGGATCACTGGTGCTGGGCTGACTCCTCAGAGTAATTCGAAGTTCCGCTCAGAAGGTCATGCCTTTTTTACTCCCACATCCATTGGTCACTAAATGCAGGTAACAGGGAAAGCAAAGAACTTGAGGTGTGACAAGTGAGTCCCTGCAGCTGGACTATCTCTGAAGGTTCTGACAGCTAATGGAGGTCATGGAAGCTGTGGTAGTAAGTACTTCATTGATGGAGACTCTGGGTGACCTATTATAATATCTACTTCAAAGTTACCAGGTGGACTAAAGCCTTCCTAACAAAATTGGTTGGTTTAAGAAAAAATGTAGAGAATGGAAATGCTTTGGATTTGTGAAATACTCTGATGTAATGTTCAATTTACCTATTACCAGCTGAAATTGCTAAACAACTGACACACTGAAAGAGTTAGAGACAAGGAAAGGTGTTTGCTGTTCTGTCACAAGTAGACTGTTTAGCTCAAAAATAGGATTGGTATATGTGTTTCCTAGGATAAAGTGGAAAGTTACTTCTCCAAGAAAAGTGACAGAGGGGCAAGATCATAAGGTACATAACACTGGTCAGGGAGTGTGGTCATAGTACAGAGGGAACCTTGCCTAAATAAAGGCACGTCTCAGGGAATGGAGGAGATACAAGGTCTGTACAAATTTTACTGATTTCAGTTGAGATTTTGGCCTCTGAATGCCCAATTGTTTCCAAAAAGGCAAATACGATACAATCATTATAGTGATCAAGCAAAATCCATTGAATCACATCAAATACATGAAGACTTCTTGTTAACATGAATGTGTTTAATTTTCTGTCTGCTGTTTATTTTCTGCATATGCATTCATTATTTTTCAAGCTACTTTCAAAAACATTGCATTACCAATAAGCTGAACGTTGTGTTGTTTCACATTCTTTTACTCTTTCATTTTCACTTGTTTCCACTGACCTCAGATGTCCTTCATTCTGAGAGAGAAGAGTCATGAGATGAAAGGGAACAGCAAAGGTTGATAATAGTATCCAAAGATATATTGCCTGGACAAAACTAAGTGACAGTTTGAAAAACAAACACTGAGAAACAGAATAATAAACATGGTGTCTTGTGTGTATTCATTACCTGGGAAAAATCACCTCATCTGGTAGGGTAGCTCCCATACTTGGCACTCAGGAAGAGGTAAGTGAGTGCAGATGGAAAAAGAATCCATTTTCTAACACTTTAGAAATGTACTGGGTGTAAATTTTGTGGCAACGCTGCAAAATTATTCAAATAAGAATAAACAAAATTATTAGAGTTGGGAGGTGGCTATTGGGATGTTGTCTATGGCTTTCCCAATGTGACTTGCAACTTCAGAGCTTATCGCCTGTGACCCTTCCATGGATATCACAGAGGTCATAGCTGTGTCTTCTCCGTCCAGCTATCACTTTGTTCAGTATCCACCTGGATGTGATTATTAAAGAAATATATCTACCTGAAATCTGTAATTGCATCCCTTCATAAACTTTAGAATAACTTGGATACTGTGTTTTGAGAATAAAGCACAGTGGAAAATTTCTAGCTGATTTGAGGTATGAATCAATAGAAGGGGAAGAGGACTGATTAGAAGCGGAGCACCTCGGTTATCAGAGGCAGATGTTGATGTTTGATTCTCTGTTGATCCTCATGGCGTTATTTTCCTTTTTCTTGGTAACTTAGAAGTCTTAGTGTTTCAAAGTTTGAGCGACAGATAATTCACAGAAACAGATTCAGGTGAGGCATAAAAACCAGGAAACATCCTTTACCTCAAGTGAGAAACAATGATCGAAAAAAGTGAAAACTGCTCACTCATCTTTAGATCAAGAGGAGTAAAGAGATAAAGCTTGTATAGTTAGCATGGAAGATACTTTTATATTTGATGAAAGGAGAGAAGATGGGTAGATTCTCTATAAAATAATAGAAAGAAAGACATCCTGGAGTGTATTATTATCATTGCCTTGGCAAATAGATTTACATGTAAAATGGTACTGGCAAATTCATTTTGTTGACAGTTGTTATGCCATTTGATGCAGGCATTTACTCATTCATGAGCATTTTATGGGAATTCTTGTGTGAATCAGTGACTGTGTTGTGATTGACACCTATTTGTGAATGAAACTAAAACATTTCTTTGCTTCTTAGTGTTGGAACTTAGAGTGCAATGATTAAGACACTTCGTGGGATGTCCACATTCATATATTTGAGTGGCTGTGATTAAGTCCTGGATCAGATTCTGATTTTAGCTTCCTGCTATTGTGTGCCATGGTAAGCAGTAGTTAATAACTCAAGTACTGGGGTTCCTGTCAGGCTCATGAGGGACGTAGATGGAATTTCTGGCTCTTGGCTTTGGCATTTTTCAGCCTCAACTGTTGTGGACATTAGGGGTGTGAACATTAAAGGATAGGAGCTGTCCCTTTTTGTGACTGTCTTTTCCTCTTTTTCTCAATTGCCTTTCAAAAAAAGTAAATAAAATTTTTTAAAAATCCAGACATGGAACAATACTGAGAGATATTAATCTGTGAAGCATTCAGATTTGGCTGACTCAAGTGCAAAGTAGAAATCACTTTATTACGTGTCTTGACCTTGTTTGTATTCTTTTTGTTTGTCCTTTATCTCTAGCTTTTTTATCTTGTTTGATTAAAAATAAATTTCCATGTACTCAAAATTTTGTCTTTTTACTTCATTATCTTAAGTAAATCAGGATTCCTACAGTGTCCCACCTAGATTTCAATTATATTCTGAAACCTAATACCTATGTGCCCTTGAAGACACACTTAGATTCTCTTGAGTCTTGGCTTCACACCCATTAAAAGGGTATAATGTGCCTCTTGGCCATTTGTATTTCATCCTTTAAAAAATGCCTGTTCATATCTTTTGCCCTTTTCTTATTTGAATTGTTTGTTTTATTGTTGTTGAATTTCTTAAACTCCTTACATATTCTGGATATTAATCTTTTATTGGATGCATAAATCTTAGAATTACTAGCCATCAGGGAAATGCAAATAAAAACCACAGTGATGTATCACCTCACTCTAGTTAGAATGGCTATTATCCAAAAACCAAAAAATAACAAATGCTGGCAAGGTTATGGAGAATAAAAGGTACCCTAATACACTGTGCAAGGGAATGCAAATTGGTACAACAATTATGGAAAACAGTATAGATATTTCCCAGAAAATTAAAAAAATATATCTACCTATGACTCAGGTGTCCTACTCCTGGAACTGTATCCGAAGGAAATTAAATCAACATATGTTTCACACTAATCAAAAAAAAATGTTGATTTTTAACTGACCACCTGCTTTATAACATTAGAAAAAATTTTGGACCCAAAACAGTATTGATATGCCACCTAATCTCCTCTCTGGTTGTTTGTATAGATGCACATGCTACAGTTGGAGAGAAACTGAGTTGAACTTATATGCATATATTCCTTAAATTGATTTTGCTTTCCATAAATTTCTTTTTTTAAAAAAAGATTTATTTATTTATTTGAAAGTTAGAGCTACACCGAGAGAGAAAGAGAGCCAGAGAGCCAGAGAGAGTGAGAGAGAGAGAGAGAGAGGTCTTCCATCTGTTGGTTCACTCCCCAATTGGCCGCAATGGCCGGAGTTGTGCTGATCCAAAACCAGGAGCCAGGAGCCTCCTCAGGGTCTCACTCATGGGTTCAGGGGCCCAAGGACTTGGGCCATGTTCCACTGCTTTCCCAGGCCTTAGCAAAGAGCTGGATCAGAAGTGGAGCAGCTGTGACTCGAACTAGCGCTCATATGGGATGCTGGCACTGGAGGCGGTGGCTTTATCCGCTAAGCCACAGCACTGCCCCTTTCTATAGCTTCTGTACTCCTGCCCTCTCTAATTGGTGCTCATTTTCCTTTCTTGCTGTCTAGATAAAGTTCCTTGTTTCTCCTGTGGAATCCTGTATGCAGTTTTATCAGAATACTAGCATTCTAAATGATTGAAAGACAGAAGTGATATCTTTTACTCAACATACAGTAATGCTTAAATGTTTGAGGGCTTTATAAATATTTATTTAGTGAGTGAATGAAAATGATGTGCTGGATATGAAATTACAGCCATGATGTCAATCCAGATAATTTTCAGCCAATTTCAAATACCTTTGACTTAGACTCTGGAAAAATTTAATATAAAAGAAATACATCAAGTGATTGAAAGGGGAGTATTTTAGAATATCTGGAATAGCATTACAGATTTAAATTAATGATCTAGAAATAATCAGATGGATATTGATAGGCTCCAGGTATCAGTAAGTCAACTTTATAAAGAATTTTGAATTCTATGATTTTGGCTCTAGTCCAAGCAGTTTTATTGGAGGATCATATATATATAGCTTTATCACTTATGTTTCATTTTTTTCTGACTGGTTAGGCTTGATGATATATTTAAAAAAATCAATTATTTGATTTTGCTTGCTCATTTCTGTATTCTGAATATCAAATTAATTTAAAATGAATTTACAATGAAAATCAGTAGGTTTTAATGGTAATATTTATTTACTGTTAAGTAAAATAATTATTTACTGTTAAGTAATAAGGAGGTACAGCACAAACATTTTAATTTTATATTATATCTTATTTTAAGATTTATTTATTTATTTAAAAGGCAGAGTTACACAGAGAGAGAGAGAGAGAGAGAGAGAGAGAGAGAGAGGTCTTCCATCTGCTCATTCCCTCCCAAAATGCCCACAACAACCAAGGCTGGACCAAGCCAAAGCTGGTCCAGATCTCAATCCAGGTCTCTCATATAGGTGGCAGGGAACCAACTACTTAAGCTGTCAGCCACTGCCTTCCAGGGTGCACACTCTCTAAATTATTTTTAAATAGTAAAAAAGAAATTTTAGAATGGGAAATACAATGAAGAAAATGAAAAGTGCTATAGAAATGGTTAATAGCAGAATTGATCAAGAAGAATCTGAAAACTCACTCTGGCTATTTGAAAATACAGTCAGAAGAGAATAATAGACAAGCAAATCAAAAGAAATAAAGAGTTATGAGGTTCATGGTTCTGCACAAAAGAGCAAATATTCAAGTTAAGTGACTTAAAGAAAGAGATAAAGTAGTAGAAAAGATATATTACAGAAATAATAGAAAAAATTTTCCAAATCTGATTAAGATATCAATTTCCAGGCATAGGTAGGTTAGGGATCACCAATAATATTAAATCAAAACAAGAAAACCCCAGGGGGACCAGTGCTGTGGCCTAGCAGGTAAAGCCGCTGCCTGCAGTGCTGCCATCCCATATGGGCCCCAGTTCCATTCCCAGCTGCTCCACTTCTGATCCAGCTCTGCTATGGCCTGGCAAAGCAGTAGAAGATGGCCAAGGTCCTTGGGCCCCTGAACCCACGTGGGAGATCCAGAGGAGCTCCTGGCTCCTGGCTTTGGATCAGCCCAGCTCCAACCATTGTAGCCATTTGGAGAGTGAAACAGAAGATGGAAGATCTCTCTGCCTCTGCCTCTCTGTAACTCTGACTTTCAAATAAATATATAAATCTCCAAAAAAAAAAAAATCCCAGGGGAATTTTTAGGGAAAAAAAAGCCTAAAATCTGGGAGAGAAAATATCACAGGTAAAGAATTTTGAAAATTAAAAATGGTGCTGTGGCGTAGTGGGTAAAGCTGTGACCAGCAGTGCAGGCATCCCATATAGGTGCCAGTTGGTTTCCCAGCTGCTCCACTTCTGATCCAGCTCTCTGTTATGGCCTGAGAAAACAGTGGAAGATGGCCCAAGTCCTTGGGCTCTTGCACTCACGTGGGAGACCCGGAAGAAGCTCCTGGCTCCTGGCTTTGATGGGCACAGCTCTGGCTGTTGTTGCCAACTGGGGAATGAACCACAGAATGGAAGACCTTTTTCTCTCTGCCTTGAATACAGAATACAGCAACAACAATTCTAAGAATATTTGTAAAAATAAACACATAAAAAAGAAGGGAGATCTCAGTCTAATATTCATTTTTTAAAAGATTTATTTATTTTACTCGAAAGCACACACAGAGAGAAGGAGAGGCAGAGAGACAGAGAGAGAGAGAGAGGTTTTCTATCCACTGGTTCACTCTCCAGATGGTCACAGTGAGTAGAGCTGTGCCAATCTGAAGCCAGGAGCCAGGAGCTTTCTCCAGGTCTCCCACGCAGGTGCAGGGGCTCAAGGGCTTGGGGCATCTTCTACTGCTTTCCCAGGCCATAGCAGAGAGCTGGATTGGAAGTGGAGCAGCCTGGACTTAAACTGGTGCCCATATAGGATGCTGGCACTGCAGGCAGCAGCTTTACCTGCTATGCCACAGCGCTGGCCCCTAATATTCATTTTAAAGAACTAGAGAAAAAATAACAAACTAGATCCAAATTATTAAAAAAAAATATAGAGGAATAGAACAAATCAACTAAATACAAAAAAAAAGATCAAGAAAAATAAGAGCTTAAAATTCACATATACATAGACTAAGAAAAATAGAGAGTATTCAAATATTAAAATCATAAATGGAAGAGATGTCATAGTTGATACAGAGAAACAAAGAATTGAAAGAGACTGCAGTAAACAATTATACACTGACAAATTGTGCGACCTAGGAGGAAATTGTAAATTCTTAAATGAATAGAACCTATGAAGACTGCATCAAGAATAAATAGAAAATATGAACAGAAAGGAAATAAAATCAGTTATAAAAGATGTACTATCAATGAAAAGCCCATGACCTGATTGTTTCACTGATGAGCTATGTAAAGTGTTATTTTTATTTACATAACAGTTCATTTTTGCTATAGCATGTATTAATTTACATTGTAGTCAAAGACAATCGGTCTACTAATTAGTTAAATAAAAAAATTTAAAAAGACCATAATCCAACAAGAAAATAGGAAAGAGCTCTAAAGATGTTCAATTTGATTCAAATAAAGTGACTTCTACACAAAAGATGTTCAATTTCAATCATATAAAGTAAATTCTAAAATAGTTACAAAATCATTAATATTATTGCAGTACATAATTACTATCACTGTGTTGGACAAATATTTAAAACAAAGTTCGACAAAACACTGTATTTGCAACAAAACTAATAGACATGAGGATTTCCTTCTTTATTTCTAACTTTAACCCCCACATATGTGAGAGAAAATAGAGTATTTTTATTTCTCTGGCTTATTTTACTCAACCTGATGTCCCCCAGTTCCATCCACTCTGTAACAAATGAAAGAATTTCATTCTTTTTTTTTTTTATAGCAGAACAATATTCCATTGTGTATATGTCACTTTTTATTCGTGCATCCATCTGAAGATGGACACCTTGATTGATTCCATATTTTGGCTATTCTGAACAATGCTACTACGACATGGGAGGAGGGCTATCTCTTTGATAAAACAAGTTTATGTCTTTGGGGTACATACCGAGTAGTGGGGTTATTGGATCATATGACAGGTCTATTTCTAGTTATTTAAGAGATCACCATAATGTTTTCCACAGTGGTTACACTAATTCACATTCTCATCAACAGTTCTCTTTCCTCCACACCCTTTGCTGCTCTTTGTCTTTGGACAATAGACATTATGATAGGCATGAGGCATAACTCATTGTGGTTTTGATTTGAATTTCTCCAATGGCTTGTGACATTGAGCATTTTTTTTTTATATATTTGTTGTCATTTGTAATTCTGCTTTTGAGAATTGTCTATTTAGGTTCTTTCTCCATTTCTTTACTGAATTTTTTTTTTATCTTTGGGTTCTTTGAGTTGATAATATATTATGAATATTCATCCTTTGTCAGATAAATAGCTTGCAAATATTTCCTCCCATTCAGTTGGATGTTTCTTCACTGTTTTGTTTCCTTTGATGTGTAGAAATTTCTGAGTTTGATATGATCATATTTGTGTAGCTTTGCTTTTGTTGCCTGAGCTTTGGAGGTCTTAGTAAAGAAGTCATTAACTACCACTAACATTTTGAAATATTTGCTGTATATTTTCACCTAGCAATTTCATAACCCTAAGTCTTAAATTTAGGTCATTGTTCTATCTTGAGTTTTTTTTAACTTTTATTAAATGAATATAAATTTCCAAAGTATAGCTTATGGATTACAATGGCTTCCCTCCCATAACGTCCCTACCACCCGCAACCCTCCCCTTTCCCACTCCCTCTCCCCTTCCATTCACATCAAGATTCATTTTCATTTCTCTTTATATACAGAAGATCAGTTTAGCATACATTAAGTAAAGATTTCAACAGTTTGCTCCCACACAGAAACATAAAGTGAAAAATACTGTTTGAGTACTAGTTATAGCATTAAATCTCAATGTACAGCACACTAAGGACAAAGATCCTACATGAGGAGTAAGTGCACAGTGACTCCTGTTGTTGACTTAACAAATTGACACTCTTGTTTATGGCATCAGTAATCACCCTAGGCTCTTGTCATGAGCTGCTAAGGCTATGGAAGCCCCCTGAGTTCACCAACTCTGATCATATTTAGACAAGGCCATGGTGAAAGTGGAAATTCTCTCCTCCCTTCAGAGAAAGGTACCTCCTTCTTTGATGACCCATTCTTTCTACTGGGATCTCACTCACGGTGATCTTTCATTTAGGTTTTTTTTTTTTTTTTTTTGCCAGAATGTCTTGGCTTTCCATGCCTGAAATACTCTCATGGGCTTTTCAGCCTGATGCGCATGCCTTAAGGGCTGATTCTGAGGCCAGAGTGCTCTTTAGGACATCTGCCATTCTATGGGTCTGCTGTGTATCTCACTTCCCATGTTGGATCGTTCTCTCCCTTTTTGATTCTATCAGCTAGTATTTGCAGACACTATTCTTGTTTATGTGATCCCTTTGGTTCTTAGTCCTATCATTATGATCAATTGTGAACAGAAATTGATCACTGGGACTAGTGAGATGGCATTGGTACATGCCACCTTGATGGGATTGAATTGGAATTCCCTGGTATGTTTCTAACTCTACCATTTGAGGTAAGTCAGCTTGAGCATGTCCCGAATTGCACATCTCTTCCCTCTCTTATTCCCACTCTTATATTTAACAGCGATCACTTTTCAGTTTTGCCAAAGAAGACCTTTCTCTCTGTCTCTCTCTCTCACTGTCCACTCTGCCTGTCCAAAAAAAAAAAAAAAGATTGTGTACCCTTCGATAGCTCAGCTGGTAGAGCGGAGGGCTGTAGAGTGAACATTGAGTTTTCATCAAATATTAAAAGAACCATTAACTTCAATATTTCTCAAACTCTTCAAAAAAATTAGAGGACAGAATACTTCCAATCCAGCAATCCCACTATTCAGTAGATATCCAATGAAAATTAAGTTAATATGTTAAGAGATATCTACACTCCCATTTTTATTTTAGCATATTCATAATAGCCAAACTGAATAATGAAAGTGTTCATTAATGGATGAATAAATAAAGGAAATGTAGCACATATACACCATGAAACATAGTTCAGCCTTAAGAATGAAAAGGGAATTCTGTCATTTGCAACAACATGGATGAACCTGGAGACTTTATATGAAGTGAAATAAGGCAGGCACAGAATGACAAATACAGCATGATCTAACTTACATAAGGAATTTATAAAAGTTAAACAAATAAAAGAAGAGAATGATGATTGCTGGGGGCTGGAGTAAGGGTATGGATTATTGGTCAAAGGTTTCAAATTTTCAGTTAGAGCGGATAAGTTTGGGAGAAATATTGTACAAATGCTTACTGTAGGTAATATTAATGCACTTTATCTTTGAAAATTGTTAAGAGATCAGATTTTAAATATTATCTAAGTCCAGGGTTGAATGTTACAGGGTTGGGAGATATTGTTGAAAGAATATAAAGTTTTATTCAGGACAAATAAGTTGAAAATCTCTATTGCACACCACAGTGACTATAGTTATGATCAATGTACTGTATACCTTGAAAATCACAAGTACATATCAAGTGCTCTCACCATAAAAAATGTATGTGAGGTAATGTATGTGTTAATTAGCTCTATTTAGCCCTTCTACAATGTCTGTATATTTCGAAACATCATGCTGTACATTTTAAATATATACAATCTATAACAGTATCTATTTATTTTGAAAGACAGAGAGAGATAAAAATGAGATAATGAGATAGAAAGAGAGATACAGGGAGACAGGAGAGAGAAATCACTCTTCAAACACATATATTAGTAGGAGCTGAGCCAGGAGGACACCAGGAGCTAGAAACTTCATCTGATTCTTCCACAGGGGTGGCAAGGACACAGATACTTGAGCCATCACCTGCTACCTGCTGGAGTGTGCATTAGTAGGAAGATGAAATTGGGAGCAGAGCCAGAACTCAGAGTCAGGCACTCTGATATTTGATTTATTCAATCCAAGTGGCATCTTAATGTGTCCTTTAAAGCACACATTAATTTAAAAGAAAATTGACTGCAAAATAGTTAACATTTTTGAAAACAACCATAAAGTAGCAAATCAAAAGTAATTAAAATATTTTCATAAGTCTTCTGTTGAAACAATTTTTTTCCATAGTGAAAACTAACACTTTGATATTGCAATGGAGAAAAAAAAATCCCCTTAAGCAAAGTATAAGTTAATCACGGGTCTAATACTAAAACATCTCTAAAATCTTATTTTATACATATAAACTTTTATACATAATAGAAGACCGATAAATAAACAGACAACATTTGTGATTAAAAGACTGAATAATTTAATGATATCATATATTATGTATAATCCACATGAATACAAAGGCTTAGAAGGATTAACATGCTTATATAACTAATAAGATGATGGTAAAATTCTGTTGGGGAATAAACAAGAAGAATAGTTTTGAAAAATTAGAAATATTCTAATAATAAAAACTAACAGCTAGAGAGGTCAGTAGTTTGATACTGGAAGAATAGATATTTCGATGGAAGAGAATAAATAGTCCAATATATATAATTTATTACTTTGTCTAAGTAGCGTTATAAACTTGTCAGGGAAGTGAAGAAGAAAAATTTGTGCAATATGTGTTTTCTAATTAGTTTATTGTGCAGTAGCAAATAAAGGAAAAAAGCTCTATCATTCCTTCTACAGAAAATAGTAGTAAAAGATATGATTATATCTATTATAGCCTCTTTCAAAATAAAGTAACTCTAATACATATCATCGCAGAATAATGCACTTGGAACAAATTTTACTATTGTGAGTAGAAACTAATTTATTTAATGAAACTGATATTTTGTTTAACTATACAGTTACAGAATTATGTCAAAATTCACAGGCATAAGTTAAAGTAAAAATATTTTTCTGATAATATTTTGAATAGTCAGTAATATGTGACACATGGCCAGTATGAACAAATAGCATTTTTTTCTATCTTTTGGCTTTTAGTACAAGGAGAAGCGATTCTTAGCATATTATCAACAGAAGGTGTTTAATTTCTGCTGTGGCTTACTGTTCTCAAATTTGTTGTTCAATTTTGTATTATAAAATGATAATATTGGTCAAAAATACTATGCCAATTGACAAACTCACTTTATTTTCCCTTTGTTTCAATTGATGTTAGCATATTAAGAAAGAAAGTGGAAATTTTTTGCAAGTTTGCACTTATTTTTTTCTTCTGTTTCATTTACATTCAAGAGTTATTTAAATAAACTATCCATTGTTAAGTATTACTTGATAAATTATGTATGGGAAAAAACTATCATCTATACTAACTAATACAGTTGCTATTGTTTAATTTTATTCCTTTTTCTCATTTAAATATTGAATACAATAATTTGGCTTCTTTGTCCTTATTTATCTAAATCTGACACCAAGAGCTCTGTAGTGGAACTCTAGCCTTTGGCAAAATTAACTACTGTGAGTGTGGTTGTGATTGAGAGTAAGTGTGGAGTCACTAATCCAAGCATCTGTGGTTTCTATGGTAGTCTATGGCATAGTATTAACAACTCTATAGCCTAATTTTGGAGTGTAACAACTGGAAATGTAAAGCATCTTATTTGATTGCCAAATTTTGCTTCCTTCCCTGGGCTCTTTGAGATGTGAAGAACAAACCCTGTCTTCTTGGATGCTGCATCTCCTGCAGGGTCCTAAGCTACCGGGATTCATGGCTCGGCCTGCCTGGTCTTGCCACAGGCAACTGTCTATTATCTTGAAGAATAAGTCTGATTTCTGGGACATTTCTTTAAATCAATCATGCTAACAGGTTTATAAAACTAATATCTAAATGCAACCTTTTAACATGCCCCCAGACCCACCATTTTCCCACGATGCTCACATTATTGATTCCAATACGGATTTTCTCCTTGGGTTTCTCTGTGAATCTCTGGTTTTGTGTGATTCTGGTTGAGTAGGTCTTAGCAGTTTCTATTTTTAAAAAGAATTGTAGAGGAGGTTTGGAAACAATGCAATGGACACCCTTGCTGGGGTAGTGGAGAGGTTCGCAATAAATCCGTATAAATTCCTGATATAGCTCTGAAGTGTTGAAATGGGCCAATTTCCTTTTCTTTCTGTGTGGTCTAACTCATTAGACTCTGCTATAAAACTTTAATTGGAAAATTTGAATCATAAAGTCAACCAGAAAGAAATGACTTGGTGATAAGTGGTTTAAGTGTCACAATGTAAAGAATAAAGTGCTACAGACAAAATAAAAAGTATTTATTCATTGCTTTTAGAAGTCAAACAGCTTGAAAGAGATAACAAGACTGCATTGTCAGTGATGATAAAATTCTGTTTTGCGAACTTTACAATGATTTGACAGATTGCTATGCTTCCTGTGTTGGAGACATGATTACTATATCCGTACCACTGTAATATACACACATAAAATATATGCATGCAATTGTGTGTAGATATGTATATATTTGTGTATGTATTTCCTATATGTACATATAGATAGATATCTTTTATATTACATGATATGTGTTCATATGCATTGGGCAGAAAATTTTATTTGGAAATAAGGAAACTGCTCTCAATTTTACAGAAGTTTGAGGACAGATGTAAGATTCCTGCTCACATACTTCTTTCCTAATTAATATATTTGATTAAGACTTGTCTAGTTGAATTGTTAAATAAATTAATAAGTCAAATATATTAACAAATAGAAAACTCCCTCCACAAACAAATATATAACCCACCAACCAAACATTAGTAGTCATTCCTCACCAAATGGTGCATTCTCTCTCTCTCCCTCCCTCTCTCTGTCTCTCTCCCTCTCTATCTCTCTCTGTTTTTTTTTATTAGCATATTCTTTGGAACAGAAAGGAGTGAAAGTCCAAGACTTTAGATGTTCTAAATAAAGTTCCTGGAAAGTGCCAATTCAATCTATTTTCGAGTACTTTAAAATATGTAAAGTTTATTCCTCCTGCAAGCATCTTTTTCCAATTACCCTACTTTCTAGAAAATACTATTTTTTTAAGATTCATTTATTTATGTGAAACACAGAGTTTACAGCAAGACAAAGAGAGAGAGAGAGTGAGCTATCTTCCATTCACTGGTTCATTCACCAAATGGCCACAATGGCTGGGGCTGGGCCAGAACTAAGCCATTCACTTCATCCAGGTCTCCCACATTGGTGGCAGGGGCTCAAGGACTTGAGCCATCTTCCACTGCTTTCCCAGGGTGCATTAGCAGTGAGCTGGATCAGAAGTGAAGCAGGAGGAACTTGAACCAGTGCTCATATGGGATGCTAGTGTTGTAGGTGGCAGCCACAATTATGGCCCCAAAATATTTTTATGAAAAAGAAATTCACTTTTCTGTTATTTCTTTCTTCTTTTGCAACATGTTCTTGATACCAATACATTGTTAAAATTATTCCTGTTCTTGCTAACTGTTCATTTATCTTGTCTACACCTGAATTTCCCACATTCTTCATGTATTATAGTTTTGTGTTCCATCATTATCCTTGCTTCTCTTTCATTTAATGTTTTACTGGTAATTATTGAGAGCCTAATTAAATGTGACAAAAACTTCCAAGCACAGGGAAAATGTCAGTTACAACAAAACCATCCTTCATAATCTAGTTAATTGGAGAAAGTAGAAAAATTAACAAATAAGGATAACTCATAATTGTGGTGATAGGTAGTAGGAACAGGACTCAAGCAAGAAAAGAAGATGGGATAATGATAGTCCAGGGGTTGGAAACTATTTTTCCTATAAGGCGGTGTTTCAGCAAAATCTTGAAAGAAGAGAGTGATACAGATATCTGGGGAACTATGCAAATAATATAGTGTGAACTCTGTGAGGTAAGGAGCTGACTGACATGATCAGAGGAAGTAAGGAGGCCATTGGAACTGAAAGCAGTGAGTTAAGGAAAGAGTTATAGGAAAACTGTCCTAAAAATGTTCTAGTTCTTATGAAAAGTGGTCCATAAAAGCTCAAGTTTGTGGCTAAAAAAGATAGTCTTTTCTTTTGAAAGAGATGATGGAGACTTGAAGTCGAGTGCCAGTGTTGGGCAGTATAGGAGTCTGAGTAGTTTTGTAGGTATAGCTGACAAGACCTGTTGATAGTTGAAGATTGTGAGAAGAAAGAAAGGGTCATAGTTGACTCTGAGGTTTTTAGACTAAACAAAAGGACTCCCCTTTCTGGAAATGACTGTTCTATTTTTCCTACATAGGGAAAGTATTCCAGTTGGCCTACATTATCTCTCTATATTTTAAATAATTATTTATTCCTTAGAAAGAGTTACAGAGAGGGAAAGAGGAAGAGACACAGACAGAGATATTTCATACATTGGTTCACTGCCAAACAACCACAATGGCCAGAACTGGGCTGGTTGAAAGTCTGGAGCCAGAAGCTTCCTCTGGGTCTCTTACATGGGTGGTAGTGGCCCAAGAATTTGGGCCATTCTGTGCTGCTTCCTTAGGTGCATTAGCAGGGAGCTGGATCAGAAGTGGAGCAACCAGGACTCAAATCAGTGCCCATATAGGATACTGCTGTTGCAGGTGGCAGCTTTACCTGCCAGCCCCAGCCTATACTCTCTTATATATAACTGTCTCATAATGCAATCATTACCCAGGAAGTCCTATAACCTTGGTGTGCTCTGTTTCGCACAAAATAAAACAAAGCAATCAACTCATGATATAGATTATTTATTTTCATGATCTAGATTTACTCTTATTAACAGGAACTGATATTGTATAACCAGTTGTGTCTGCTCATTGTTTTTTTTTCTTTTTTTTTTTTTATTTGACAGACAGAGTTAGACAGTGAGAGAGACAGAGAGAAAGGTCTTCCTTCTGTTGGTTCATGCCCCAAATGGCCACCACGGCTGGCACTGCACCGATCCGAAGCCAGGAGCCAGGTGCTTCCTTCTGGTCTCCCATGCGGGTGCAGGGGCCCAAGCACTTGGGCCATCTTCTATTGCCCTCCCAGTCCACAGCAGAAAGCTGGACTGGAAGAGGAGTAACTGAGACTAGAACCCGGTGCCCATATGGGATGCCAGTGCTGCAGGCAGAGGATTAACCAAGTGACAATGGCGCCGGCCCCTGCTCATTGTTTTTCATTTTGAGTTTACATTAAATTGAATTTTGGTGTCTCTTTAAACACAATCTATATGGCCGGGGGTATAGAGTTGTTTCCCAAATTTATGAGCATATTTCAAGAAGTCTACAGTTTGGCCTAGTGATTAAGGTACCTGTGTTCCAAGTCTCATTCAAGTTTCCTGCTGATGTAGACCCTGGAGTGAGCAGATGAGTTCTTGGCACAAGTGCGAGAGGTCTGGATTGAATGTTTGACTCCTGGATTTGGCTTCAGCCAGCGATGTAGTGGATATTTAGAGATTGAGCAAATGGGCTCTCCCTCTCTCTCCATCTCTCTCTCTTGCTCTTTCCTCTTTCCACCTCTTTCTCCATCTCTTTCTCTCTCCTCTCTCCATCTCCATCTCTGTCTTTCTCTTTCTCTCCTCAGATACCTATCTATCATCTATCTTTAAAATTAAAGTTTAAAAATATGAATTCTGCTAAACCTCAGTGATGTATGATTGAAAGCAGCCTTCAGTTACAAAGACCCATTAAGATTTAGTCCTTTGGGTGTTACATTTTCATTTAAGCATAATTCCTGTTTGGCTTCTGAAATTAAGCTGAAGAACAGGAGAGGAGTGAAAATAAGATGGGAAGGGAGGTGAGGGGAGGGGAAGGGAGAGAGAGGAAGGGACAGATGGGAAGGGAAAGGTAGAGGCACAGAAGAGAAGAGAGAAGGGAGATCCTTGGGGAGAGAGGAGAGAGAGACAGCGAGAAAATGAGAGAATAATTAAGTAATAATTGGGACACAAAAGTGATGGAATAAAGCACATAGGAGAATGAGTTTTGGAGCTGATAATGGCACATGGAACTAGTGGAAGAAACTGGATTAGATCTCTACAAGTTTCTGAGATTAAGTGTAAAAGGCGAATAAAGCATGGGTTTACATTTTAGGGAATAAAGGCCTCAGAGTGCAGAGACGGGAGCTCCCTAAAGGGAGAAAATTCAAAGGAGCTTCTTTTAGACATCACACTTGAATTCTAGAAAAAGAAAAATCCCATTGTTGGATACCACTTGCCTTCTGAGCAGCAATGCATAATCCTTGCTACCACACATACCTGCATGCTCCCCTTTCTTCCAGTTTCCACATGGCTATCATGTCCCAGCCAACACTGTATTTTTGTCCGTGCTGAGAGAAGATGACTCATCCATGGTTACACCACAAAGTGTACTTCTGGACCTGATGGAGAGGCTGACAACAGGACTCAGAGATTTTCCAATTTGAGCTGAATTAAGTGACCACATGGAACTCTGTTACCTTCCTGAGTGAAAGGGTGAATCTGTTCTACGTGTGAGAAGAAGAATGTAAAGGGTGTTTGGTGTCTAGGGAATGGACTACAAGAGAGAATGCCCAGCTACTTACCGAATATATTTCCTTTTCCACTTAGTGTACAATTGATCCACTTTCCTAACTACCCTTTAGTAAACTCTACCTTTGTGACCAAATTCTGGCCAAAGTGTTATGCACTGAGTGCTAGGTATCAATCTAAAGCCCAAAGGGGAGTCATAAATTATTCTTTTTCTTAATTCCCCATTTTGCAGACTGAATATCCAAAGCCTGGTGTGACAGTAGAAGCCTTTTCTCTGAAGAGCCTACAGCAGCCTGGGGTTCTAAATGACAATATGGAGCAGAATTTCCTCCCTTAAGCACGCCTCATCCTCATTGATTAGATTTTATATGAGTGATAAACGTCAATCTTGTTAAGACATCACATTCTTAAAATCTATCTGTTATAACCTTATTAGCTCAGAAAATGTGAACCAAAATAACTGTTCTTGGCAAGTTGGGCTTTTGAACCAAAGGTGAGGAACTTATATTTAATTGCTTTGTTTCATGCTGAATCCAGACTACCACATTCCCTGAAATTTAAAACCCTTCCAACTTTTCCATATAGAATTTTCTGATTTTTAAAATTAATTTTATTTTTTTAAAGGCAAAATGTTAAAGAGAGGTGGAGACAGACATAGATCTTCCTCTGGTGGTTCATACCTTAAATGCACAAAAAAATCAACACTAGGTCATATCCAGGAGCCAGGAATTCAACCTGTCTCTCACATGGGTGGCAGGGACCAACTACTTGAGCCTTCACCTGCTGCCTCCTTGAGTGCACATTGGCATGAAATTAGAATCCAGAGCAGAGCCAGGAATTGAATCCAGGTACTCTGATGTGGGATGTGGGCAAGGGAAGATGGAGACAGAGATGGGGAGGGAGAGGAAGAGGGAGAGGGAAAGGGAGAGTAGGAGAGGACGAGGTGCCAAATGCCTACCCATCCATATACAGTTTTCTTAATGATAAATTTCATATAATGGCCTTAAAACCTCAATGCCTTCAACATTTAGAAATTTGATAATAGGAAATAGAAGGTGGCACATCCCAGGGAAGTGGAAATGATATTCCCTACCTAAAGGAAGTAAAATCTATAATAATAAACTTTTTGGCTGGCCGGCGCCATGGCTCACTAGACTAATCCTCCACCTGCGGCGCCGGCACACTGGGTTCTAGTCCCAGTCGGGGCACCGGATTCTGTCCCGGTTGCCCCTCTTCCAGTCCAGCTCTCTGCTGTGGCCCGGGAGTGCAGTGGAGGATGGCCCAAGTGCTTGGGCCCTGTACCCGCATGGGAGACCAGGAGAAGCTCCTGGCTCCTGGCTTCGGATCAGCGTGGTGCCCTGGCCACAGCGCGCTGGCTGCAGCCGCCATTGGAGGGTGAACCAATGGTAAAGGAAAACCTTACATCCTGTCTCTCTCACTATCCACTCTGCCTGTCAAAAACAAACAAACAAACAAACAAACTTACTGGCTAATGTTCTCCAATGACTCGTATATGGGACATTTGATTTATATCTTTATTGAAACATTTTTTGTAAAAATTTTTTTGGACAAAACTGAAGAGTGAGTCACTCAAGTTTCCTTTATAGGCAGACATTCATTAATCATGTTCACTGAATGTGCTATTAGAACTATTTTCTGATTTACCAAACTCTATTACTTTGTGATTTCATATTTTTTTGCTTGTTTGTCAAGATCGTAAGAAAAATGTGACCTCACAAGTGTTAAAATCTAGATAGATGCTTTATTTATACACAGATATTTGGGAGATTGAGTTTAACATACCTGTATTCATCTAAACCTCAAAGAGTGTGACCTGCAGATCACGTGAAATGTGTGCAATGCAGATATTCTATGGTCTCACCTTTTTGACTCAGATTTCTGGGGTGATGGGACTGGGAAGCTGGATTCTGGGCAAACTCCACAACTCTCATGATTTAGTTCCTCTGTATTTCTCTCATCTGGGGCTCTAGCATAAAGACACATAATATTTCCTCTAAAAAGACTGCTCCCTTGGAATAAAAATCAGGCGACTTCCTTTGCTGAGGTGAATGATCCCTCTCAGGAGGGTTCCTGACTTCTTCAGTGGGGGTTCCTGACTTCTTCTACATAAACTTTTAGAATGTTACATAAGCCAAAAATCTGTGTTCAAATAATGTGTGGAAACACCAGATACAATTTCATATACAGGCATGTTCACAAAGTTCATTAATCTAGTAACCACTAATATATCAAGATTAAAGTTCCACGAGCTCCATTTTTAGCAATCCTTCTTGAATGTGGAATCTTTTACTTATTTTCTTATAAATGTCTTAAAAATTAGTTTTCTGTGGAATACTCTTCTTTTTTGCAATTCATTTATTTGAAAGGCAGAGTCCCAGAGAGGCAGAGGCAGAGAGAGACAGATCTTCCATCTGCTGGTTCACTCCCAAATGGCTGTAACAGCTGAAGCTGGATCAATCTGAGGTCAGGAGCCAGGAGCTCCCTTGGGGTCTCCCACATGGGTGCAAGGGCCCAAGCGCTTGGACCATCTTTTACTACTTTCCCAGGCCTTAGCAGAGAGCTAGACTGGAAGTGGAGCAGCTGGATCGTGAACTGGCACCCATATAGGATGCCGGCCCTTGCAGGCAGCCTTACTCATTAAGTCACAGCGCCAGTCTCCTGTGGAATACTTTTGGGAAATCTGCAAACACTATTCCAAATCTTAGAGTCTTGTTCATGAGTAAGAATCATTAAATTTGATGTCTATATAGCTTACAGAATGTCCTTTAGTTTACTCAAATTTTTTAAACTAATTTGCTGTTTTGTATTCTCTAGTCTTCAGGAACTTCTTTATTCTCCATGACTTTTCAATAAAGCATCTAAAAGTTTATGTTATGTTTTCACATTCTCTCGGTTTTCTTTATAAACCCATCCTTTCCAGGGAACTTAAATTTAATGGGAACAGTTCAATTTTTCTCAATAATTTCTTTAATCATATATCTTAGACTTGTGTTTCATTTATCAGTGCTCAATCTTTAAGTTCCTGTCCTCAGTTCTTTATACAGGAACAAATGAGACTCAAATAACATTCCATAATTTGATAAGCTACAGAAAAGCTGTTGAGAAAACAAGAATATTCAGATCTACAGATCCTGTGGCAGTCACTGTAGCATAGCATGTTTAGTCACTGCTTGGAATGCCCATATCCACATTGGAGTGATAGTTCAAGTCCCAGCTACACCACTTGCAAGCCAGCTCCCTGATAATGTGCTTGGGAAAGAGATGAACGATGCCTAAGCATTTGAGTCCCTGCTATCCACCTGGATGGAAGTTCCTGACTCCTGACTTTGCCATGAGCTGGCCCTGGTTTTATATTCATTTGGGGAATGAAACAGTGGATACAATATTTCTGTCTCCTTCCCTCTGCCTCTTGGCCTTTCAAATAAAAATAATAAATCTTTTAAATACATAGATATGGCAAATTTTCATCTTGTTATTTCCTTTTATTACCTATATCCACCGTGTGGTTGTAGAGTCATGTTTTCAAATATGCTTAATATATGTATGCTTAATTTTATGTGATGCTAACACATTTGGAACATATTTTTAATGCATGTTTTGCATCTGTTAACACAAATGCAAAAACAAATAATGATAGCAAGCATTTTAAATGGAATTTGCTCTATTCCAGCTACTTTTAGATGTTTTAATGTATTTTAGCTTATGCAATCCTCAGAATAACTCCAAATAGTACATGCTAGTATTATTTGCAAGATCAAGACCAGCAAATTGCAGCACAGTGAAGGCAATGGATGTGAAAATGTTAGTGAGAGATAATGACAAAATTTGAGCTGTCACTCTGGCTTCATAGGATGCATTCAAAGCTGCATTGAACATGTAACTGAAAATATTTGTAATAGGTTGTTATATCTTGTGGTGGAAATCACAAGTAGTTGATAACAAGTTGGTTCATTTCAGTGAGTAGTACACAAATTGCTAAATGCTGCATTACTATTTTATTGAATGAATGTAGCTAAGGAAGGAGGTGATTGAATTGTATCTACTGTATGAGTGTTATCTGTGACAAAATCATAACTTCTTGTTATGGAGGTCTACTATCCTATTTCTTTTTACCTTTGCCATGCTACTGAAATGGAATTCAAAGTGTTCCTCATCTGTGGGAGTACACCCTTTAAGGCACAGTATGGGTTTGCGCATGCTGACTTTAGTCACTAAGTTAAATTTCATGGTAAAAACTCTAGGCAACATCCTAGAAATCTGAAGGAGGGAACAACGATCGGTCTGCAAATATATGAGGCCAGTATATACACTGCTATATGGAGGTGCGGAGAGAAAATGCCATCTGTAACTTCCCTGCATGGGAATTATTTTAGGTAATTTAGACAAATCAAAATCTCTTTGTTTTGAATGTTAAATGCTAATCATGGGGACAGGCCTGGCCTGTGGCATAGCAGGTAAAGTGGCCTCCTGCAGTGTAGGCAGCCCATATGGGCACTGGTTAGAGTCCTGGCTGCTCCACTTCTGATCCAGCTCTCTGCTGTGGCCTGGAAAAGCAGTGGAAGATGGCCCAGTTCCTTGGGCCCTTGCATCCGTGTGGGTGACCCGGAGGAAGCTCCTGGCTCTTGGCTTTGGATCAGCACTGCTCCAGCCTTTGCAGCCATCTGGGGAGTGAACCAGCAGATGGAAGACCTCTCTCTCTCTTTCTCTGCCTCTCTGAAACTCTGACTTTCAAATATATAAATCAATCTTTAAAAAATGCCAATCACTATTGCCTACCACTCTCAACACTCCCCACTGCAGACTACTCCATTTTTGATTTGTGATCTATCTTCATCAACAAACAACAGAAGAAAGGAAAATCTTTTCAACATAGCATTCCACACCGCCCCCCTGCCTGCCAACACACACACCCTCATGTGCATGTCTGTGTGTTCATGTATCAAGAGTCACCTCCTGCCTGAAGTCGGATTCTTTGAGGTTTCTTCCTGCTTTCCTGAAAAGGCTGTTGTCAGTTACACAATTTGTAGTGATTTTTCTCTTACAACAACCCTTGTGATCTGGAAATGGCTATTAGTAGGCACAATAATAAAATCATGATTTTCTTGTAGCCTCACCCATTTGATTCCTGGTTTCTCTCTGCGGCTGTGTATTCTTACCTTTTTGCTAGAGTCATATTCCTGATACATCTTTTGAATTTCTGAAAAGATTTGTAAAACTTAAATAACCAACCACATACTTTAACAAATTGTGTTTACTTGAATGTATCTGATTAGAAGAATATATTGTAATTCTATTTGCATTCAAATCAGAGAGCACCAATGGTTTTTGACTTAAAATGTCCTTTTTCTTGGCGGATTTATACAGATGTTTTAAACATGCTACTAACAATTACCATTTTCTGTTTCCATGTAGAAATAAAATCTAAAACCTCAATGCTTAACTTCCAAATCAACAATCTCTTATCATCTTCAATATACTGAATTCCTTTTTATTCTAATATATTGAACTCTTTTATCTTAAGCCATTAACTTTTACCACACTATGTGCATACTAGTCATAGTTTACCTTGGTCGCATTCTGAACAAACATGCTTATAGGAAGCAATACTGTGAGAGCTTTTAAACCAATATGGAAGAGCAGCGGTCAGTGCACTTCCATTCTTGACATTTCTAGAGGAGCTTAATGGTTTCTGTTTGATGAAATGAGAACATTTCTCAGCAAGCCGGAATAGGTGACTTACATGCACACACAGTAAGACTGCTCTAGAGAACATTTATTACCCTAAACTTAAACTTCCCTGAGAAATGTATTATAGTCTTCGAATGAGAAAATGATTGTAGATGAAGACTTTAGGCTCACAAATTGAAGATCAATTTCCTAACCGAGTAAAGATATATGATCATGCATGCATTCATATTTAAATATTTCTCTTTTCCCTTCTTTCCTTCCTTCTTCTCTATTTGTTTTTCTTTCTTTTACTAAAGGCAGACAGAGGCCCTATCCATTACTGTACTGCCCAGATGCCAGGAGTTGGGAACTCAATCTGGGTCTCTCATATGGATGTTAAGGATCTGACTACTTGAGCATTGCTGCTTCCCAGAGTGTGCATTAGCAAGAAATCGAAATTGGAAGCAAAGCTGGAACTGGAGCCCAGGCATTCATATACATAAGGTAGACATTTCAAACTGTGTCATAAACACTATGTTGAACATCTATCCTATATATATGCATTCAAAAATTATTTTATATTTTCTATGACAGATATTGTATTATGTATGAGAGGCACACAAATGAAAAGCTGTAACCCTTTTTGACTATGTATAGTTTCCTATATAGAGAAACATGAAAAATTTTGGTAAAATATAGATGCAATAATAGTGGTATAATCTATATCATCATTAATAGCCAGATACTGATGGCCTAATCCTAGCAAATTGGGAGAGTTCTGAAAGAACTTCAGCCTGGGACATAGGTCAACTCTTGTAAGGGTGAAAGGTTTGATTTTTCAGTGTTGTAATTATGAAGGATTTGAGGAGGAAAAGGAAGTGGATTTCTGCAGCTATGTTGCTTGAGGGTTAAAGCATTGAGAAACAGTGACTTGATCAGCTCTTGTCCTGACGGTTGATGTACAATGTAATACTTTATCCATTTTAGTATTTTTTTTGTTCTAGTACCATTGGTTGAACTCTGCAATTAACACACAATTATTTTTAGGTGTTTAAATTTTAACTGAAAAGTGATCCCTGTTACGAATTTGGAAAACATTATGCTGAGCGAAATAAGCCAATCCCAAAGGGACAAATACCATATGTTCTCCCTGATCGGTGACAACTAACTGAACACCAAAAAGGAAACCTGTTAAAGTGAAATGAACACTATGAGAAACGGTGACTTGATCAGCCCTCACCCTGACTGTTGATGAACAACCTGATATGTTATCCCTCTTAGTATTTATTTTGTTTGTTCTACTTAATACTTCTGGATGAATACTGTAATCAATACACAATTCTTCTTAAGTGCTGAAACTTAACTGAAAAGTGATCACTGTTAAATATAAGAGTGGGAATAAGAGAGGGAAGAGATGTGCAATTCGGGACATGCTCAAGCTGACTTACCTCAAACGGTAGAGTTAGAAACATACCAGGGGATTCCAATTAATCCCATCAAGGTGGCATGTACCAATGCCATCTCACTAGTCCCAGTGATCAATTTCTGTTCACAATTGATCATAATGATAGGACTAAGAACCAAAGGGATCACATAAACAAGACTAGTGTCTGCAAATACTAGCTGATAGAATAAAAAAGGGAGAGAATGATCCAACATGGGAAGTGAGAAACACAGCAGACCCATAGAATGGCAGATGCCCTAAACAGCACTCTGGCCTCAGAATCAGCCCTTAAGGCATGCGGATCTGGCTGAAGAGCCCATGAGAGTATTTCAGGCATGGAGAGTCAAGACACTCTGGGGAAAAAAAAAAAAACCTAAATGAAAGATCTCCGTGAGTGAGATCCCAGTGGAAAGAACGGGTCATCAAAGAAGGAGGTACCTTTCTCTGAAGGGAGGAGAGAACTTCCACTTTGACCATGGCCTTGTCTAAAAATGATCAGAGTCAGTGAACTCAGGGGGCTTCCATAGCCTTGGCAGCTCATGACAAGAGCCTAGGGTGATTACTGATGCCATAAACAAAGTGTCAATTTGTTAAGTCAACAACAGGAATCACTGTGCACTTACTCCTCATGTAGGATCTTTGTCCTTAGTGTGCTGTACATTGAGATTTAATGCTATAACTAGTATTCAAACAGTATTTTTCACTTTATGTTTCTGTGTGGGAGCAAACTGTTGAAATCTTTACTTAATGTATGCTAAACTGATCTTCTGTATATAAAGAGAAACGAAAATGAATCTTGATGTGAATGGAAGGGGAGAGGGAGTGGGAAAGGGGAGGGTTTTGTGTGGGAGGGACGTTATGGGGGGCAAGCCATTGTAATCCATAAGCTATACTTTGGAAATTTATATTCATTAAATAAACGTTTAGAAAAAAAATCATTATTATGTTAATAATCATCCAAGTCATATAAGAACCTGATTGATACAGAGACAAAAATGTGTTCTACGTTGAAGTACATGTCAAGGCCTGGAGATGCCAATGTTACAGAGTAATTGGAGAATTGCAAGCAATGTGTTGCTAGTGTTGTGGACTAGGTTGGGCCTAAATTTCTATTTTAGACTCTTACCTTTTACTTCGAGAAGAATTCTAAGTACAGGCAGAAACACTATGACCAGCATGATAAAAGATTTACTCTCCTTACAAAGTGAGGGGAATTCACAGGCACATGAAGGCTCTATTAGTGAGAGTGGGCCAGAAAAAGTAAAGAGGGACTTTCATACCCTTCTTGCCCTGGGTCCATGAGGAGAGAGAGAGAGAGAGAGAGAAATACTCCCTCCCCTTTACCAGGTTATGAGCTTAGAAAAGCAGAGTGTTTAGTGGTCTCATTGTACTGCCCCCAGGTCCCCAGGGGAGGTACATCCTGGGAAAGGGGTCATCTGATTTACAGGTAGGCATACTTGATAACATGGAGCAGGGTAGGTGTGGCTTCCAGTTCATAAACTTAATCAATCTCCCTGACTTGTCCCATATAACTAGAATGGAATGTAACTTTAAAAATGTTGTGAGAAATTAATGGTCTCATAGATAAAACCTTTGGTCATAATTAGCTTAGAAAGTTTGCAAACCTTTAGATTGGGGGAATATTTGAAGGTTTTTTTTTTTCAAAGTTTTTTTTTTTTTAGAGCTTTATTTTTATTTATTTGAAAGAGAGAGAGAGAGAGAGAGAGAGAGAGAGAACTTCCATTCATTGGTTCATTCCCCAGATGGCTGCAGCTGTGCCAGGTAGAAGCCAGGAGTCCAGAACTTCCTCTTGGTCTCCTACATGGATGTAGGGGCCCAAACACTTGGGCCATCCTTTGCTGCCATCCCAGGGACATTAGCAGAGAGCTGGATTGGAAGTGGAGCAGCCAGGTTTCCAACTGGTGCTCATATGAGATGCAGGCATTGGAGGCAGCAGTTTAAACTGCGATACCACAACGCCAGCCCCATTTGAAAGTTTTTAAGGTAAGGAGTGGTATAATGTCATCTACAAGATATAAAGCCAGTTCCATCATTAGTGTGGAGAGTGATTTGCAGAGAAGCAGAAGCTGCAGTTCAGAGGCTATGACAATAAGAGAAATGATTAGAGCCTGTAATAGAATAGTCATGATAAGTGTGGTGTAAGGTCTAGAATTAAGTCTCAGTATTATGTGCTTCTTTGACAAGTAGTAGTCAGGAGGATGTTGTATGGTTTAACCACAAGTTCCTTTCCTGACTCTGCTGCTGTGAATAAGGTTTCCTGGATGAAAACCATCCTGATCAAACAGACCAAGAACAGTTTACATCTGCTCTTGAGTACTAGGTTTTAGTTCCTTGCTAACTAGTTTAAATATTCACATAAATCATGAGAACTGAAGTCACCTCATGCTTGTGGAACTATTACAAGCCTGCCTTTTATAGCCCCTGTTCACTCTGTCCTCAAGTTTGATCCCTTTGTGGGTCTGCATGGCATGCGATGCCACCTACTCTGATTCATGAGTGTATGTCACCAATATATTGCCATTGAAGTCATGGTCTCAGGGTTGGGTGTAGTGTATTCAACCATCTCCCATAATCCTCGGGCAGGAATCTGTTTCTCACCAGTGGGGTGAATAGGAGAAAATCAAAACAAGTTAGAATAGATGTAGAGTATAGAAGTTAGAGTTGGGTGGTCTCTAGTTCCATGAGGCCATTGAACATTTCAAGTGTATCAGGTCCAATTTCTTAGGTGCTATAATGATGAAATATAAAGTAAATTTCAAAGATGCAGCATGAACAAAGAGCATTAAGTATCTCAATAATAATTTTAAACTGATTCCATGTTGTATATTTTGATATTTTAAATAAAATATTAAAATTAATTTCATCTTGTATGATTTTCTAGTGTGGCTTCCATTTGTAACTTGCTTTATATTTCTATTGTGCACCTATAGGTAAGTAAAAGAGTCAGGGAAATAATAGGGTAACTTGGGCTTATGGAACACAAATAGTCCTATGAGAAATAAAAGCTTAGTCTGGTTGATTGTAGGCAATAAAAGAAAAAAAAAGTAGAAGAGGAGCAGAAACTACTTTGAAAGGAAGAGAGTGCAATTTTGAGTGCACTGAACCAAGGTGTCAGGCAGATATTTAGACAGAGATTAACAGATTTTGGAGTCATTACTTCCGGCATCTAAAGACATGAATGAAATTTCAGAGTGGAAAGTAGAACAAAGTGAGAATGTTGATGATAGATATTAAGGTTGGGCAAACTATTAACTAAATTTATACCATTTAACATGCTTCAGTAATGTTTGATGAACTTTTATCTGCTATATTCTAGTCTTTGGTGATTTATGAATTTCAACATATGAAAAACAGCAAAAATTGTTTGAATGCAAGCTAATTATTTGTACAGGCTTTTTTCAGGTCTGAAATCTTGTGCATTTGTAATAAAATGCAAAAATAATGTTTATTATTAATGAATATATGGGAAATATATTTAAATATAATAAAGTGTTTTAATTTGTGTTACTATCTTATTAGAAGAAGCTGAGGTTGCAGATAAAGAAGGGCAGAATTCAAATTTTCTTGTTATATTTAAGTACATATATTGATAATGCAGATTCTTTTATTAAATGTGCCATATGTATTCCTTCATACATATACATTTGGCCTCCATATATTTACCTTTATTAAAAATATTTTTTGATTGAGGAATCTGTAGCTCTAGATATTATGTTTTTTTTATAGAATCTCTGTTCATTTATGACGGAATCCAGGAGAAATATTTAAAATGTAGGTACACCGTAGATATCCTACTTTAAGTACAGCAGGTACAAGGCAGATATTCTACTACTATAGAACATAAACAGTATTCTATAATTTAGGTTGTAGACATGCATGAAGTATGCAGTATGTAGAATGAATTGACAATGCAGTAGAAGGGAGGGAAGGGATAAAGAGACTTCAGTAGAATGAATTGAATGGAACTACCCTGCTATAAATGTCAATCAGTAGAAAACATCAGGGAGCAGTGCAAAATTTACCTGTCAATAGTGATGAGGAGTATGGTTTACCATTTTAAACAAATATCTTTCAATATTTAAGATAACTTATGTTTCATTTTAAGGGAGTATAACAAATTCTTGTTTAATAAGAATAGAGAGTGGTTTGAATACTGTATCTTATTTTTGTAACTAACGTGTTTCAGCACCACTACATCAGATATTGTACTAAGTTATTGAAATACATTCTAATTTGATGTCTATAATAGCCCAATGAGTAATTAGTTTATTGTCTCTATTTTACAGAAAAGAAAATTGTGGCTCATGGAGGTTCTGTAAATTGCCTAAGATCACAAGCTAGTGAGAGGCAGAACTGGGATAGTCTGAATATCCAAAGTCCATTCTCATACCCCCTGATCATACTCACTATATTGTAGAATTCAGGGAATCTGTATACAGTGAACATTATTGATTAAAACCAGGAATTTTAGAGGAGAAACGTTGCTCTAGTGGTCATACCTGCAGTAGTATTTATTCTGAAGAAGTGAATACCAATGGTATGTATTACACATTCTACATAAGATATTTTTAACAGTTTCCATTTCAGTAAATACAAAATTATCTCTTGGCTTCCCCCACCCATCTAACTGTCTGTTAAAAAGCAAGTTGAAGTTTCTCAAACACCACATAAACGCTTGTACATTTACTTATATATACAAATAATTAGAAAAATATATCCATAGTTATGCTGAATTCCTCTAAACAAGAAAACTTCTACTTGCAAGAATACTAAAGTTCTTGCTTTTTAAAATCATTAGACAGAATTTTTTTGAGAGACTTCCATCAAGCAAGTGATTATCAGATAGTGACAAGAAATAGAATTTTAAAATATTATTGTGACAAAATTTTCATATTTTCTATAATTACAAATAAATCCAATACTTATAATCAATCAATTTATTTTACATTAAAACAGTGAAAGGAGGAACAAAAGCTACACCAGACAAATATAAATTCATTTGTTAAAATTCAGAAAAACAAAATCTCTTAGAGAAATAAATGACTATCTTTTAAAGGAAACAATACAGTGATGGAGTATACATTTTTCTCATTGACTCTCTTCCTTATTGCTTATTTAATTCTCTTTGGACTTTTGTTAAATATAACAACATTTGATTTTGGATGACTTTTTGTAATATAATTTTTAGAGACTAGTATTTGACAAGCAAACATGATATTTTGGTGAAGACTTACAAGAAAATATTGTTTCTGCCTTTATTAGTATGAAGTAATCAAAAATTTCTTTCATAAGTTGAATAACTAGAGTAAAGAATAGAAAAAAAAAGAAGAGAAACAGCTTGAAATGCTTCAATGTCTTAGGAAGTTGTTTAAAAGTAAAGAAAGTAAAGTATGTCCCTTAAGACCATGAGAGTATTTATTTAAAATTTTAAAGGATCACACATATTAAAATTGGAGTCAACAATTCTGAGGTGGGTAAAATATGAGAAAATCAAGACATTCTTTAACCTGAAATTTTTCCTGATTTATTATAGTACAATCTCATAGCTCAGAGTCCCTTTAAGTGATTTATTAAGATGAAGATGAACTACAAAATTAAAGAAAAAATGGTTTGTTGTCTTCATTGTTAAACTTGTAAGAAAAAATGTATGCATTGATTGAAACAAGCAATTACTCGAGTTTGGAGAAATTTTCCTCACAGATGTTTATAGGTACATCAATGATACTATATACATAGTTTAGAGAAAAATGAGGAAATGCAGAAAATAAGGCATATTTTAAGAATTCTGATGACAAGTTGGGCAACCTTGAATTACATGAATTTTACTTGATGTGAAAAATATCTGCCTTCCAGTCTATAAACATATTTTTCATCCCACTTGGGCAAAAATGTTAATCTTTATTTCAAGAAAATCATTAAATTTCAAACTGGAGGAAACTAGTAAACAAATCAACCAAAACTCAGAACTCTAAATACACAATCGCAATGATTTATGTACGATGAAAGGCATCTGAGAAGCACAAGCTCACCTGGATAACAAGCTTGAGAATTTGAGAATCACAGTTAACAGTGGAACAACAAAAGTAATAGTGATTTACATTCACCCATGCTCAAGAAAAGTCCTTCATCTTTCTGAAAAAGATTAAGAGCTTCTAAGTCTGCTAGGAAAACAAACAAAAATCTTAATGATGTATTAATGCAAAGTTGGGATCTGAGACAAAAGATGTAAAAATCCTGTTTCTCTTTAAGAACACTCAGATTTTAATTGCTTGCTTAAAACAACAAAAACAAAGATCTTCATTTTGCTATTGAATCAATTACTCAAATTATAAGAAAAAGTAGTATTATTTACAGACCATAGAAAAATTTCTCTGGAGGAAATGTGAATTGATGGATAATGTTACCAAAGTCTGTGTGATTTACTGTCCTGTTGAAATTTTACCTTCGTGTATCACTGAAAATATTGACAAAGCCATAATATATCTTCATTGACAAATGGGATAAAATCCAACAAGCATGACAATGACCTCCAAATAAGACAGGACCTACAACTCTATGAGAGGAAGAACATCACTTCTTCTCTAGAAATTAACAATGGGTGGCATGGCTGAGAAATGGGTTTTAAGTTAGAGAAATAATGATATTTGAAGAGGTAAGTTTTAGATTATATTTCTTTGTTTAGATATGCTGTAAAAACATAATCTTCTACAATAGTAGATGTACTGGTATATATGAAAAATCCATGCTTTACAAAGATATATGTATATTACATAGAAGGCACAATGCCTTGGTTTTTTCAATTCATATCTTATCAATAAAGTTTTTTCTATCTTGAATAGTGAAAAAATATATGAATACTGCATCACTCTCAAGGTGAAAATGCCTAGATTGATTGTATGGTGCCACTGTGGATTCACTTATAAATGGCCTGCACCTGACAGTGATCCTGTGCAGTGCCAATTTCCTTAATGACCCCTTCCCCAAACTCCTGGACAGTTTTCATTAAAACCACAATACTAAATTCACTGAGAATGGCATGCCCAGCCACATAAAGTAGCAATATCAGTAGATTTGGGAAATTTCCCTTTTCCCAAGAGGAAACAGGTGAAAAACACATGAGGCTACAATAATTTCTAAAGTCAAAGAAATTCATACAGATGAGTAACAACAGAGGAAAATATATGTGAAGTCAATAAAATAAAAAATACTTATTTAAAAATCAGAGTTTGGGATGATAGCATTCCTTTTCAAAGCAAAGGAACAAATATCTATAAGTTAGCAAGGGGAAAATGTTAGCCCTTAACTCAGATATTGGGTTACTACTACCCTCATTTACAGACACCTCATTCTGGGTTATCAGTCATACATAGAGTTGTTGAAAACTGTGGTTAACAGAGGAACTGAGCTGTGTAATGACCCTTACAATAGAAACTGGATAATGACACAAAATCCCACATTATTTCTGAAAAGCTTACACAGGGATTAATGCTAGTAATTGCCAATCTGTGCATATATAACCATTAGCATTTTAGAAAGAAAGATTGAAGAGAATTCACACAGTGCTCTGTTCCCAGTCACAGGTACATGAAGGGGATAAATGTGGTGGGGTTCAGTCTTTCTACTTAACATTAAAAGTATCTTGAGAGACTCGGTTCTTGTCTCCAGTGCTATCTGACTTTCTGAAGCTCCTGTCTCAGCCAGGAGGGCAGAGGTTGCCCCAATCTGTGTAGTAGTTTGGACAGTTCCACATTATGATCTCGGTAGTAATTAGAGAGGAAAGTTCTAGACTGGAAAGCAAAAAAGAAAAAGATTTGAAAAAAACTTATTCATCAAACATGATTGTGTAACCTACATTTTTAAGGAATTTTGCTACAACATAGTTAAATACAAAATATTTGTTTATTATATTTTACTGCAAATAGAACTCATTTTTTATCCTTTGTAATGATATGACAAAAACATAGTTTTAAATTAAAAACAGGCCAAGATATATTCTCTAACATTATAGCATCTTTATTGTTGGATTCGTGAAGCCTACACAGAGAAAGATTGACAGCAGGAATATAACACTAGAGAAGAAAAAGCAAGGAGCTTGATGAGGCACCAAATCGACAGAAGTGAGTTCTGCAAAAACACATACATATTCTTTCAAAATTGGTCCATAGGATAAAAATTAAAATCAGCATAAATAATCATAAAACTGAAATTCATGATTATAAAAATAACTTGCAGCACACATGGACATTTTACTTATTCATGTTTATAAATGGGCTACAGGTATAGGAAAAGATTCTCACATCACTAATCAGCCAGGAAATAAAATTAACTTTTCTTAATCATTAAGTGGTTTTTGCTCTGTACTACAATGAGGTCTCTGAAATTTGATTTTTTTTGTAACTCTTACATTATTAGTCAATCTAAAGAGATTGGTCTTTATTCGAGAAATGACTTTAAAACAATATAAAACGTATCAATGGTTTTAATTTTATCTTTTAATGATATAGATTTCTAGAAAACAGAAAACTTATGCTTGAGTTTTCTCTCTGTATGTCTCTTTGTATTACCAACAAGCTAACTCGGTTCTGTATCTCTTTGATAAAATAGTGGAGGTGGACATTTTCCCTTTATAGTTAGAAGTGCCAATAGTACACTCATTGATTTCTCTTCTGACAGAAATTTCATCATCTCTCTTAAGCTTTTACCAATATTTCAACAAAAATGGGTCTTTTTGTTCATAAAACTTCTTTAGCAACTTTTGTGTATACTGTGGAAATGGATTTAAGACAACTACATTCTGTTTTGGACCATTTGCCAGGCGTTTCATTATGATCTTCCCTTAAACCATATTGTAAACACTCAAAATTTGGGATAAGATGTTTACTGTAGTAGTAGGAACATTATATCGATTTCTTGGCAGATTAAAGTGATTCCTAAAACCCGTTTGAAAATATTGAGCTCAAAGCTGTAGTGTAAGGACCTTCTGGCACTTCTGTCTCCATAGTAACGCTTCCATCACTTGTATCCTCCCTGGGCCCACCTTGCTATCATAGGAGAAATGCTTGTGCTGTCTGGCTGAGCTGATGCTGGCTAGGTGGCCAACCCTAGTCTGCCACATAAGGTATTTCTTCACATAGTTTCATTTGTATTGAGAAATCACTGCACTTCTGCAATTTCATTTATCATTTTTATAATATCTATTATAAATCAGTGACTATAATTTATCCATATTATAATAAATCTGGGGTCATAACAGTTTTATTTGTCTATCTTCTTCATTGTTTAGCTCAGTATCATGCATGGGGTACACATTGTGTATATGTATTGAGTATTTGAGTATACTATTTGTATATTTTATAGCAAATCACTCAATTACTAATTTATTTATGCAATTGCTTTGCACATTTGGAAAAAAACTATATTTCAGTAAGTATTTTGGTTTGAAGTGTATCAAGTTAAACAATTTTTAGGGATACATATCAATCCCATCTATCTATCATATATGTATTTATTATCTAAATATATAAAATTATTTATTCCCAAAGAAAGAGCAGAAAAAAAGGGAAAACATTTCTGTGACTAATTTTGAAAGAGCTGTTTGCACAGTTGTATGCCTGTGTAATTAAACTATTAGGAAAATATTACCTCTGGATCCATAGGTGGATATTTCCGGCCTTTGCCTTTTCCAAGGCATTTGGTCTTTCCTCCTTCCAGTAACTGACACCAAAAACCCTTTTGAGGATCAAACCTAAAGTAAAACATACAATGATTATATACTGTAGACAGAATTTTCAGTGAGAAAGCCTCAACAGAGGATAAGCACTGATTTAATTTAATTTTTTTTAACTTTTATTTAATGCATATAAATTTCCAAAGTACGACTTATGGATTACAATGGCTTCCCCCCCATACCGTCCCTCCCACCCACAACCCTCCCCTTTCCCACTCCCTCTCCCCTTCCATTCACATCAAGATTCATTTTTGATTATCTTAATATACAGAAGATCAGCTTAGTATACATCAAGTATGGATTTCAACAGTTTGCTCCTACACAGAAACATAAAGTGAAAAATAATAGATGATTTTTTTAAATGATGATGAAATCAGAGCAGACCTATTGTCATGTTTAATCCCAGTGAGAGTCAAGTTGGGAATTGATAATTTCTTCTTTTTTTTTTTTTTTTTCTATGGGTAATTATTCAACTGATTTGAGAGAAGTTAAAGAAACATATATTATATTTAAGTAGCTCTAATCAAATAAAAAATATAGATCTGTAGACCAATTTATTTATTTATTTTATAGAGATGGAGATAGAAAAAGATGAAGATACAAAGAGAAAGAGAGAGAGGTCTTCCATCTGCTGGTTCACTTCTCAAATCTAGTAACTGCCAGGGCTAGGCCAGGCCAACACCAGGAGCCAGGGCTGAAATCCAGGTCATTTATGTAGAGGGCAGGAACCTAAATACTTGAGCCACCACACCATCTGCTGTATTGTAGGGTATGCAGTAGCAGGAAACTGAAATGGAAACTGGAGCTGAGATTTGAACCCCAGCACACTAATACAGAATGTGAGTTTCCTGGGGCTGGCACTGTGGTGGTTAACGCCCTGGCCTGAGGCGCCAGCATCCCATATGGGCGCTGGTTCAAGACCTGGCTGCTCCACTTCCAATCCAGCTCTGTGCTATGGCCTGGGAAAGCAGTGGAGGATGGCCCAAGTCCTTGGGTCCCTGTACCCACTTGGGAGACCCAGAAGAAACTCCTGGCTCCTGGCTTTGGATTGGTGCGACTCCGGCCATTGCAGCCAATTGAGGAGTGAACATCAGATGGAAGACCCCCCCGCTGCCCCCGTCTCTGCCTCTCCTTCTCTCTCTGTGTAACTCTTTCAAATAAATAAAATAAATATTAAAAAAAAAAAAAAAGAATGTGAGTTTCCCAAGTGTTAGCTTAACTGCTGTGCCAAATACCCATCCAGGGTAGGATAATTTTATGTTGAAATTATTGAAAATCCTATTTCACCTATGAATCCATAAAAAAAGAAAAAAATCAAGACCCAGGGCTAACATTGTGGCATAGTACCGAAGCCTCTGCCTGTAGTGCTGACATCCCATATGGATGCTACTTTGGGTTCTAGCTGCTCCTCTTCTGATCCAGCTCACTGCTTGTGGCCTGGGAAAGGCCAAGTGCTTGCTCCCTTGCACCCATGTGGGAGACACAGAGGAAGACCTTGGCTCCTGCCTTAATATCTTTCCAGCTCCAGCCTTTGTGGCCATTTGGAGTGTGAATCAGCAGAAGGAAAACCTCTCTCTTTCTGTCTCTCCCACTTTCTGTAACTCTGCCGCAAATAAATAAATAAAATATTTTTAAAAAATGAAGACACAATAATCAAAACTGCAGCCAATATATAAAGAACATTTAGGATTTTTTTTTTACTTATTAATGTGATTTCCTTGGCAAAAGATATCAACAACTTTCTTTGAACGTTTCAATCATATATTAAACAGCTTCAATAAAGCATAGCTATGCTTCTCAAAATATAAGCCTAATTAAATCTTACAGTTCAGAAAATGTATGTTTTAAAATGGTTCTTTTTTTAAAAAGAGGAAATGAATATTGTAAAAATATATCATTTTTTTCACATAGCATGAGACAGGTTATACAAATGGTGAGTGGAAGATTAGACAACACTTCTTATCTTTTTTGAAGGCTGAAAATCCTATTACATAATTCAGGCCTATATACTCTTTTTTTTTTTTTTTTTTTTGACAGGCAGAGTGGACAGTGACAGAGAGAGAGACAGAGAGACAGAGAGAAAGGTCTTCCTTTTTGCCGTTGGTTCACTCTCCAATGGCCACCGCGGTCGGCGCATTGGGCTGATCCGAAGCCAGGAGCCAGGTGCTTTTCCTGGTCTCCCATGGGGTGCAGGGCCCAAGCACTTGGGCCATCCTCCACTGCACTCCCCGGCCACAGCAGAGAGCTGGCCTGGAAGAGGGGCAACCGGGACAGAATCCGGCGCCCCGACTGGGACTAGAACCCGGTGTGCTGGCGCCGCAAGGCGGAGGATTAGCCTATTGAGCCATGGCGCTGGCCGTCAGGTCCATATACTCTTATGAAAAGAAATACAATGCTGCTTTGCTCCTATGGCTGCACCAAGTTTTAGAAGAAAGGATTTGTGACCTAATTATTTTGTTTAAAGTTAAATATGCAAGGATTTTTGTGTAGGATTAACAAGACAGGAAACAATGAAATAATGAGTCAAATAAGAAGGAAAATTTTAAATGTATTACTATGGGACTCAATGTACGCATAAAACATTGAAAGGTTTGCAGTTTTGTTGCTCAGCAGATGTTTTAGAAGGATGATGCCTAATTGACTGGGATGTAAAGTTAATTAGTTGCAGAATATTTTGTTGCCCTGGGCCCATTCCTATAATACCAGTGCACCTGCAATTTGCCTCTGCACATATGTGAACTCATTTAAGGAGAGAAGGAAATTTTCCTCACAGTTCCCTGCCCAACCTATTATTAGAGACCTGATCCTTGCAGTCCAGGTTGTCCTAGTACATGTTATCAATTAAAATTTAATATATCACCAGTTAAATGGATAAAAAGAAGACAGAGTCACATCCAACCAGGACTTTTCAATCTGCTCCCTGCCTATCAGAGAGCTTTCTCTGGTTTTCTTTAATTTCCCAAGAGGAGAAACAATTCAGCATGCTGTGCAAAATGAGATGGGGAAGTAAGGCACAATGGCTTCCCTAAACAGCATTTTCTGCCTCAGAATGAGAATATTTAATTGCATTAAGGTAAAATACAGCTCTGGCAACAGAGCCAGGATATTCACACATGCACTGAGCATATCTTCCTTCCCTGCTTTCAGGTACTGCTGATGTCTCGGTGGGCTGCATCTCTCCTTGCTCACCATAGCAGCAGTTGTAAGGCAGGGTTTAGCAAAACCTGAGGATGACAGCTATCCAGAGTACTGAAAGTGGTTTTTAAATATAGAGTTGTGATAACCTTGAATCCAAATTATTTTGCAGTCTTGGTTTCATTTATTGCACTGGCAACTTTATGAACCTTAAGTCTAACAAAGGACATTAATCCTCCCAGTTAGATCAATTCATTGCTTTATGATTTTATTTTAGTAGGCATGAAAATGTGAAATTAAGATGCCAAGCCTTTCTCAAATAATTGTTAGGCAACTTTTAGAGCAGGGTTATTTGCCATTCAAGTTCTTTTATTACACTGAACACCCCTATAATCATTAATTTTTGTTTTGTGTGAGACACAGTAAAAAACTTTATATTTTGTGCTTGCTTGTAATCTCTCCTTCAAAAGTATGATTTTATGGTTATCAAAACATAAGCAACTATTTGTAGTAAACAGGATAAAACTGTTACCTAAACTGCTGCTGAGAGTGAAGATCCAATATCAACAACAATTCATGCAAATCATATTAGAAGATGCTTGCCCACTTAAACAACAGGAGCATGCCTTGTGTTGTTATTTCCACGTGTAAGTAAAAACTTCATTAAAGTTGCTTTAGTGGGTAAAGAACAACCAAATCTTATTACCGCTTTCTCTGCCCCTTCATTATCCACTCTAATTGTCTAATTGCTGGTTTTAACCTGCTGTGACCTGGGAAATTATATAATCAGGCTTGTTTGAATTTTGTCTAAAATGTAATAGGTTCTGTATTAGTCCTTATAGGGCAGTCTTTCAGAAGTAAAGTACATGCCTTTTTAAAGAATGTTTTGGCTGCTAGAAAGTTTTGGGATTTTAAAGGGGTTGTTATGTTTAACAAATATTTTCTTCATTTTTAATTCCCTTAAGATGTGTTTTATTTTCCCAAGACATGGCAATAGTAGCTCTCATAAGCATTTCATTTCTATCTTGCAAATTACCCAGAAGAAAGGGCTGTAACTTTTTCACCTTTTTAACGTCAATTCCTAGGACATTTTCTGTTTGGAGTAGGTAGGCAAAAAGTTTACTTAACCAAAATGATATTAAGAAAAAGCTCACAAAAAGATAAATTTGTCATAAAGTAAAATATCTGTAAGGTAACAGTGTATAGGATAAAGTGCTCCAGGAATTCACAAAGAAGACACAACATGAATAATGAAAATATTCCTTTGACTGCTTTTGAGTAGCATAATGATGTAGAAATTCATAGCTAGTATTAATGATGCTATATACACACCTACCAGTGATAAATTATGATGGCAAATAATGGAAATGAAATCGAGCATGAGAATAGACTCACGTTAGTGCTTCAGAGTAATTATAATGCGGTGTCACTCCCAGAAACTTCTGGACTTCATCCATCACTGTAGCTGGGTCAGATCTCAACTGCTGTCCATCAATAATTAGTAACTGTAAAATCAAAAATAATCACTTTATTAAGAAGAAAACTAAATGAGTAGAGGGAGCTGCTCCCCTGACTTGGTACAGCATTACTAAATTAGGTCAGGATGAAAGGAAGAAAACAAACACTTCTGAGTATATCTATTGATATTTCCTATATTTGTGTCTTTCTAAATAAACAATAATTAAACTTTTCTATTGGCATAGTTTCTGTGTGACTTAACAAGTCACAACACTTACCTTATTTCACTGCAAATCAGAAATAAACACAGCTAGTTTCCTTCATTTTCAGTGGAAATTACATCTGCAGTGTAATCTGATACTTATCCAGCCTACTCAATCCCTTGGGCTAACCCTTGAGCTAAGGACTGTGAAACAGTGGGCATCCAGATGAAAATTAACCAATTATTCCCCACCCCCCAAGCTGTTCTTACAACCCATGAAAAGAATGGGAGAAATTGTTGTTCCTGTTTTTTGATTCAATTCCTTAGAATAACAGAATTATCTGAGCAATATTAAAAAATGACAATCCTGAATTTCTTGCTGGAGCTCCAGTTGTGCAGAGCTGAAATGGATATGTTAAGGGTATGGGTGCTTTCCTCAAATCTTGTTTCTTCTGTTCTGTGTTCCTGGAGCTGCTAAAACATGTTCCGTTTTACAGTCTATCATGTGACCTCCTTATAAGGACAGACACCGAGTGGGAATCTGCATACATATGGTGCTCCATAATGTTATTGTCTAACTCGCTGCTTGACAAGTAGTTGAGAGTGGTTTCCAATGAGTCTCCTCATTTTAGAATAGCTACTATTTAAAAAAAGACTCTCTAGAATGTGTTTCAGAGCCAATCAACAATTACCTAATAGTATTATTGCAATCAAATGGCTAAAAACCCTCACATTGTCCTAACTTTTCATTGTCTATGATTATAAGTGTGGCAATGTTAATTCACATTTTCTGTTTGACATTTCAGTGTAATCATGATATAATATGCATAAGTAGCTAAGTTTGGGATTTTACCTGAGAAGTGTCGAAGTAAGTCAGCCATCTCTCTATGTGTACTGCATACCATCCAGGAATGAGGCATCTTCTCTGCAAAGTCTTTAAGTCAGATGGGGCCCAATGACCAGTTGTAATAACTTCATAGAAATTAAATCTCAAGGCAGCTGGATCTTCATGTGATCGTTGGTGCTTTAAGAAGATAGTAGACTGTAGAGTCAGTATTTTATGCCCCAGCAGGTATGTGCATATGTGTGTGAGTTCTGTGAGTATATGTTTTATGTGGATGTGTGTGTGTGTTCATTGTATGCGTCGAGGTGTACTTGTATACGTGTTTATGTCTCCTTCATTACACAAAATAATAAAGATTGATTACTTGACTTTAGAATAGAAAATATGGCAAAGGCCGCCTGTACGAAAACAGGCATCACCATATTGCTTTTTTTAAAGTAAAGTCTTTACTGCATGTTATAAGCTAAGCTTATTGTTATCTTGATGTCTACAATGTTTAGAGGCTAGACAGAGGCAGAATACAAAGCATTTCTTTATGAATCTGATCACATGTGAAAATATGTCAGAAGCCAGGACAATCAAGCCTGCTGAAGAGATACTGAGATGGGTAAGAGTAGGTTTCTATGTTATACAGCCCATTGGTTCATTACAAGTGCACCTGCAGGTTCTGACAGTTTCCCAATATCCCTGTGTGGCAGGTACTACAGGTAAGGAGAGAGAGGGTAGCTATTCTTTATGTTTGTTTGGGTGTCATTCATGCTGTTGTTGCCCAATATCCTATTTTTTTGTTCTTCCATGGGTTTCTACCTAGCCTTGCTGATTTTCAAATACTGCTTTACTGCAACTTTTTTTTCCCTCAACTCCTCTGTCCTTCATACTAACCTACCATTGGCCAGGAAAGAGCAAGCCCAACTCAATGAGAGTTGAATTTCTTCCTTCCTTCCTTCCTTCCTTCCTTCCTTCCTTCCTTCCTTCCTTCCTTCCTTCCTTCTTTCCTTCCTTCCTTCCTTCCTTCCTCCCTTTCTTCTTTCTTTCTTCCTTCCTCCCTCTCTCTCTCTCTCTTTCTTTCTTGGCAGGCAGAGTTAGACAGTGAGAGAGACAGAGAGAAACATCTTCCTTTTTCCATTGGTTCACCCCGCAAATGCCCACTACAGCTGGCACGCTGCGGCAATCTGAAGCCAGGAGCCAGGTGCTTCCTCCTGGTCTCTCATGTGGGTGCAGAGCCCAAGCACTTGGGCCATCCTCCACTGCCTTCCCGGGCCACAGCAGAGAGTTGGACTGGAAGGGGAGCAACCAGGACAGAATCCGGCACCCCAACTGGGACTGGAACCCAGGGTGCCGGCACTGCAGGCGGAGGTTTAGCCTAGTGAATCGCGCCGCTGACCAAGAGTTGAATTTCAAAATCAATAGAACTTCACAAGCATTTATGAAGTTCCTTCATAAAGTAGAAACACTGCAATAGTTTCTGGAAATAAAAATTATATAAATTGTGCATAATCATTATCTTCAAATGAATCAAATCTAGTGTGGGAGACAATAGATTGTAATAAGTCCTATATTAGACTATAGATGACTGTTACTTGCTGTGACAAGAAGACCAATAAGTGTGTAATTCTGACTTAAAGGTGGAAATTTTTCAATGGCTGAAATTTTTGAGTTAAAATGTAACAAGAAAAGTTTTGGTGATCAGAAACAGCATGGAAACTAAGAGAAGTTTATCATCTACAGTAAGTTTGAGCCAAAGTAGATAATATATGTGGATAATTGAATTGCTTTTAAGAGTTATCTAGAAGTGAAAATGAAAAAATCTAGCACAGGGTATGGATAGAAGTGTTTTATCAGGGTGAAGCCTGATAAAATTGCATAAAAACAGGTGTCTTGAGTGAGTAATGGGCCTTATGTGTGAGTTAGAAGTAAAAATAACTAGAAAAGTAAAGATGACTAGAGAATAATGAATAATTAAAGAGTAATAAGGCAGTGGCAAATTGCTGGGGTTAATAAAAGTCCCCATATTATTTTAACTATTGACATTGTTACTTGTGTTTGTATTATTATATAATATATGGAGATTATGCCATTCATTTAATTAACAAAATACATAGAAATTATGTGTCTTGAATAAATAATTATAAACATTCTGTGTTTATATTAATATGATACAATGGTACTAGCATTTCTATTTCAAGAAACGATAATATTGATGTGTGCTGCATTGATTTACACTATTTTAGCATCAACTTTTTTTTATATTCCTGAAACCAAGAAGATTAGCACAAAAATATGACCAGAAAGTCACAAAGGGACATATTTTATGTAAAAATAGCACTATAGCTTCTTTGTGAGGCCCATTATAAAAATATGGCATAGAAATTACAGTGACAGGTGACATTTGTAGGAGTTTCTGAATTACACATGCTGAGCTTTGGATTTATGGTATTTACTGAATAGACAGGACTAGCTAAGTAATAGGCTACATTATTTTGAAATGTGGAGCACTTTGGGGGTCTCCTCTTACCAATATGACAATAAAAAGTATTATCAGAAAAAACAATTCCTTTCAAACCTGTATATTCAAAGAATTTATTTGAAGAGCCAGGTACACAGAAGAACCTGCATCATATAGATTCTCCTTTATTTAAATTGATTTCTCTATGTGGGAAAATAATTAATTTAAAACTGCTGTAAGTACTGAGCATGATTTCTACCAGGAAAATATTCACTATTTCCCTTGAATACTTGAATTCAACACTTTTAATTAAGATTTACCATCAATGCTTTTGGCACAATTTTCAGAAATAAGTTTATCTTGCCTTGCAGTGTGAGTTTTCATAAAGTGAGAAAGGCATATTTTTGTATCTTATGGGAAATAATGATTCATAGATTCTGATATGGTAATTTATGAATCTTGTTTCTAATCCAAGTACTTCACTTAGATTCCCAACTACTTGCAATACCATTTGTAATGTCATATTTTTTTATGTCTAATGTTATTTGCTTTCAGCAATACATATGTGTTGAAGACATTATAAAAATTCAGGAAAAAGAAGGAAAATAACTTTATTAAACTTATTTTCCTCTTTAAAAATTTCCTATAAGTTTTTATCTTAGCATCCATTTCTATGTGTGTTAAATTTACACATACACAAAATGCACTCACATGTTTGGGATTTTGATATATATATATATACACACACACACACACACACACACTGCTATCACCACAAATTCAATTGTCAATTTCAATAAGGCTGTCATAACTGTAGTCAACTATACACTTTTGCAATCAACTTTATCCCACCTTCATGTACAAAGATTTGAAGTTCCCCTTTTTCTCTCCTCAAAATGTTACTTCCCAAAACTATCATCTTCCTTTGCATCAGATTGTATGATTCCAGACTGGCCAAAAGGAGAAGGTCATCATGGTCACTTCAATGTGTCTATCCTATACCTTTGAGTTGACCAGCATGTGCTGTCCCCCAGGTTTCAGCGTGCTGGGGACCTAAGCAAAGGCTATTGAGTGAATCCAGTGGGCCTACAGACTTGGAAGACTGCAAAAGGGTGTGTTTATTTTTGGTAATTGATTCATAAAATTTAACATTTTCTTTAACAGGATTGTGTAAAAAAAAGCCACATTATTTTATCTGTGATTTTAATGCCAATAAAAATCAGTTATTTTCCAGTTTTTTGAAAAAGAAAATTTTTATTAATCATGATATGAAATTGACATAACATCCTATTAGAATTGGATTAGGACAAACAATGTAGCTACAAAATTTATATCAAATGTCCAAAGTCAGTTTTTTTAAATGTTTCAGATATATCCAAATGTTTATGTTCAGCAGCACCTCAAAAGAAGTTGACATTTAATGAGGGAATAACTAAAACTTTCTTACTGATTGGAAACGTTTTAATTATGGTTTATAGCTGTTCCCTTTGTTCTATACAGTTAATTTTAGGCTTTCTAAGATATATTTCTAGGAGTAGGCATTTAGTTTGGTAGTTAAAACACCCACATTCCAAATCAAGTGCTCAGATCCAAAGCCCGCATCAGCTGCCTGACTCCAGCTTCCCGCAAATACAGATCTTGGGAGGCAGCAGCCGATGGCTCAGTAATTGTCTTCCTGCTGCCCATGTGTATATCTGGTTGGAGTTCCTAGCTCCTAGCTTTGGTCTGACCCAGTCCTTGTCTTTGCAGGCATTTGGGGAGTAACCCTGTGGATATAGCCTCTCTCGCTCTCTCTTGCTCTCTCTCTCAAAAATAAAGAATTAAAAATAAAACATATTTCTATTTATTAAACTATTTCCAGTAGCCCTCCTTTCCTGGATCTTCAGAGGACCTATTACCTATATCTCTCCTTAACTTTATCTCACTTTTTCCTTAAAAGTTTTTCATCTTAATCCAAATCATCACCACCACATAATTCACTTTCCTTGACCTCATGTACGCTTCTGTGTAGTTAGCATGTCTTATTTTTCCCCTTCAAAATCACACTTCTGAGTCTTTTGCAATTGGTCCCTTTATTTCTTCATCCCCACCTAATTATTCCTTGATCTAATCCACTTGTTTTCGCTCTTTTCACTCTGCTGTTAGGGGTTCCACTTCTCTCCACATCTTTCATTTTTTTATTTACTTATTTTTAAAAATATTTTATATATTTGAGAGGTAGAGTTACAGATGGTGAGAGGAAGAGACAGAGAGAAAGGTCTTCGTTCCGTTGGTTCACTCCCCAAATGACAGCAACGGCTGGAGCTATGCCAATCCGAAACCAGGAGCCAGATGCTTCTTCCTGGTCTCCCACGTGGGTGCAGGGGCCCAAAGACTTGGGCCATCTTCTACTGCTTTTCCCAGGCCATAGCAGAGAGCTGGATTGGAAGAGGGGCAGCTGGGACTAGAACTGGCACCCATATGGGATGCTGGCACCACAGGTGGAGGATTAATCTACTGCTCAACGCCGCTGGCCCCCACATCTTTCATTTTAAAGAAAAAACTTCAAGGCTGCTATAGCATAATTGTTTTATTTCTTATTAGCTCGTTGGCACTGTCATTTCCATCTCTACTTGGCAGTCTGCCGTCTCTTGGATTCTGTGTTCCTATGCTCCTGGATTTCTTCTTTTTTTCATCAATTTGGCTGTATTTTCTTGTCTCTGTTGCTGCTTCATCCTGCTCTACACTTACATCTCTAAACCTTCTGCTAGAGTGATTTAATTATTTTTGTGACTATTGCTTCATATCTCTGATTCACAAATCACTGTTTTTGTCCCAGACCTCTCCCCAGGGTCAGCTTACATTACTATTCCTTTTGGTTAAGGCAACGCTATATCCAAGTCATGGTCATCACCTGCACTTCTTTAGCCCAGTACCTCTCACTCCACCCCACTCCACCTGTATTCTTTATTGATTCTTTTTTTTTTTTTCATGAGAGTGTGTTCATGACTTCCAAATGCTCAGAGAGAAAATCAACTCAACCTTGATACTGCTGCCTCAACATTCTCAACATGTTCTGTAGATTTTTTAATGATTTATTTATATATTTGAAAGAGTTACAGGGAGGATGGGGAGAAAGAGAGAGAGAGAGAAAGAAAGAGAGAGAGAGAGAGAAAGAAAAGAAAGGAAGGAAGGAAGGAAGGAAGGAAAGAAGGAAGGAAGGAGAGAGAGAGAGAGAGAGAGAGAGAGAGAGAGAGAGATTACATCAGCTGGTGCAAGACTGGCCCAAACCCAGGAACCAGGAGCTTCATTGAGGTCTCCTTAGTGGGTGCAGGGTCTCAAATACTTGGGCCATCTTTGTTGCTTTCCCAGGTGCATTAGCAGGGAGCTGTATGGGAAGTGGAGCAGCCTGGGCTTGAACTAGTGCCCACATGGGATGCTGGTGTTGAAGAGGACAGCTTTACCTTCTATGCCACGGCACTGGCCCCAGGTTCTGTAGATTTTAATCCTGAAACATCTCTTGATACTTTATCCTTCATTCAGTTTCTACTTAACTATCTTTACCTTTTCTACCTTCACTTTGTCTTCAGCACTATTGTCGCTCCCCGTCTTCGTGGAGGAACGACACTAAACCCTGCCTAGGCTTCATATCTGAGTCACGGCACCATTATGTTGCTCCCCCTCTTCGTGGAGGAACGACACAGGACCCTGCGCTGTTCTTTCGTCTGCTCGGCCCTCCCCGGGTTTGCTGCTTGTTCTTCCCGGGTTGGCTACTATCCCTTCCACCTCCGTGGAAGGGCAGTTCCCCCTGGCCACATTCCCCACTTCCGCAGGGGAGCGGCACACCGCCGGCCGGCTCTCTCGGGGGCTGCACAGGTGTTCCCCTTAGATGTTCCTGGTGCATGTTGTCTCTCTCCTCCTTTATAGTCCTCTTCCGCCAATCCCAACTCTGCTGCCCACACGCCAAGTACGCTGCTCTCCTCCAATCAGGAGCAGGTCCTGCAGCTTGTCAAGTTGGTGAGAGGCAGCTGGGTAGAAGCTGTTGCCTCCTCTCCCAGCGCCATATTGTGGGAGAGCAGATGCATAGAATAAGTCTTAATTCCAGTAACTTAGTCCAGTCCAGGTTGCTCCCCACAACTATGGCAAGAGACTTTAATTCAATATCTCTGAATGGTCATTTGTCATGCTCCAATCTATTCTTCAAATAGCAGATGATACAAAAAGTTTTCTAAACGAAATCTAGTCATCTCACACTGGTGGCTCTTTTTCAAAGGCTTTCAGTTGCTCAAAAAATGCAGCCCACATGGTGTCCTCTTAACACCACCTCCTGCTGTCTCCTCCAAAAGTTCTCCACTAGTCACACCTCTTCAATGCATCTGGGCTTTTTATTAATGATTCACCATTACTTATATTAAAGCTCTGAACATATTTACTGCTCATACCTGGTACCAGGAGTATGCCCTGTCTGAGGGGTCGATGAGGATGGTGATGATCTTGGCTTTGGGGATGAGAGATGCAGCTCGCTTTGGAGCTTCCTCCGAATGAAAGTAATTAGCACTCTTTTCAAACAGAAAGTCACTGGTGATGTTGGATGGGGTAGGGAAGAAGTCCATATACCTGAAGGCAGAGAACAACAATTAATCTAATATTTCTTTCTTGTCCTACTCTGAATAGGAAATACTTCAAACATATTTATATTAGTTCATACCAGTTTCTGATCATTGTGCTGTAATAGTCTAAACAGTGGATATTCCATATGCTTTATTGTGCAATCTGAAATACTTTGGTTCTGATGACACATTTTGGGGAAGGGAAGAAGTAAGATGGAATAGGTAGGCTGATAAGGAACAGAGGGTGAGATTCTGTGCTAGGAGCTATCTGAAACCAAATCCAGAAACATTAAGCTTACTCCTGACAAGCAGAAGCTTGAATGCAGAAATTCTTAAGGTGAGATTAAAATTCACAAGACTGAAATAAGTGTAAATCAAAAGAGTCACAAAGTTCCAAATAGATCAGGGCATTTTTGCTCCCCTTTTTAACTTCTGCATAATTTGTCGTCTATGTAGCAATGTGAACACATTATAGTCTATCCAGAGTAATTAAGGGGATCTTTCCTGCCAGCTGATCCTGTGGTGCCTCAGCAGGTTCATTCCTCCATATGTTGTCAGAACGTTCCTCTGCGTGTAGATTATGGAATCAATATGTTCTGAGGTTAATTCAGTGCAAAACTTTAATGATGTGTGTAACCCTTCTTGCATTTCTTCACTTCTCTAAGCCTTAAATGTTTTAGATGTAAATAATGAGAGCAATTAAGAAGTCATATAAGACTTGCTTTTGTCTCTGACATTTGTTATTATTTTCCCCAAATGTGGGGTGATAAAAATACCATCTATATTTCTGCTTAATATTTTGTGTTCCATTTGAGCTCTCAAATATAGAAAAAAAAAAAAAACCTGCTGTCACACTTCGGAAAATTTCAATCTAATTCCAAAACGTATTTAGCCCCTTAAAAGTAACATATGATAGTAATACCTTAGATGCTGAGTGTAAACATTACTACTCATGATGGGAAGCCAGATATGCTCACTGGTATCAACCCTAAAAGAAATGGCTCTTTAACTGAGGGCAGTCTCACGTGTGACGATGTCATAAAGAGAGATCTATAAATGTATGCATTGAAGGGCAGTTTCCTCGTGTGAGATTTGTGTTATTTAACTGGGAATTAGAAATGAAATACAAGGCCATATTTTCTTGGAAAACTAGGATACAGCTTGAAAAAAAATCACCACAGTGAAGATCATTCCATAATCAGTATTATTCTGTTTTAGCGTTGGGGTATATTTTGACTTTTAATTAATTTTATAATTTATGAAGAGCTAATTAATGTTTTTTTATTCTTGTGTCTGACTAGAATTGATTTGGCTTCTGAAATGCTTTGTAATTAGTTTCCTGACAAATATGAGCCCATAATATAACATATATGCTTAATGAAGATATATGTCACAGAGTATAAAATAAAGCAATCTATTGATTTATTCATTTCCTCAAGTATCATTGTGAAGACGAATTGTTTGTTTAGTAAAAAAAGGCACAGTAAAATAATAGTATGCTTAAAGAGAATTTTAAATATCCTTATGAATAATTCTGATGAAAAATGTTCCATAAAGTTATTTATTCAGTCTTATTAATTTACCAGAAAAATATTATCATTATTTCACTGTCCAAATGAAATTACAGGCAACACTGATTAAAAATATCATCATTACAAATCAATTTCTAATTCAATGTGGTAGAATTGAACATAATGAATTTATTTGGTAATTATGCAGATGCCATGCATACATCCATAATTGCTCTGTAACAACTGAGCATGTGTTTAACAATGGAGTTTATTTTTTGTTATTTATCTTACCAGTCAATTCCCTTGTGATAATTGTTGCCATTAAAGAATTGAACTTCCTCAAATGTTTTTGGGCTTGGGAGATTGCTGATGATAGAAGGGTGCATAAGAAGAAATAAATAAAGTGCTGTTGTTCCTGTTACAGAAAAGAAGGGTAAGGTTATATGGCAGCAAAAGAATAAACAAAACATTAGTTGAGAATTTTGTTTGCTCAAAAACTAATATGGAAAATCTTTCCACTATCAAATTGATTTCCTCAAAATCAATTTGGTTCTTTTTTTGTGGCAACAATTTAATTGTTCTTATATTAGTGTCTGTGATTCTATCTATCTAAATACCTAGTTTTCTTTAGGACATAGCCAAAGTGAAGTGGACTGATGACCCAGCTGTCATAGGACTTCAGAAATCCCAAGGATCAGTTTCCCTCATGGAACCAGTTGAGTGGCTAAGTATCAAGAGCACAAGTGTCTCTATCTCTTTTTCTGGTATTAGGCACAGTACCTAAACTTGGGGGGTCTTCAATTAACATCCAAACTTAGATTAATTAAACCAAAAAATACAGCAGAGGTCAATGTGTTACTGTCTATATAATCCTGAAATATTGATTAGTGATAAATCACAACAAGACATATTTTCTGCCCTCAATAAACTCAAATGCCTGTGTGGACTTGTCAAGTACGGAAGTAATTGCAATGCAGTGAGAAAGGTGCCATAATGAGAGATGGCCAGGTGTTAGAAGAAAATGGATGATACAGGCAGTGACGTCTTCTAGGAAGAAATGCATTTTTAGGCTGTCCCTTAAAAATGTGTTATTGCAGCACGCCGGCCGCAGCGGCCATTGCGGGGTGAACCAACGGAAAAAGGAAGACCTTTCTCTCTGTTTCTCTCTCTCACTGTCCACTCTGCCTGTCAAAAAAAAATGTGTTATTGAGCAAGTGTGGGAGAATAGGAAAGGATCAAGAACAATTGTCATTTGAACCCACACCTGTCCCCCTCCCCAGCATGTTGGACACTCAAGTGTGATGACTGAGGCAGTAGGCTGAATCAGATCAGCTTTAAAACCTTCTTAATGGGCACATCCTAGAAATCTCAGATGTAATCTCTAAACCTTATTTTCCTCGGAGCCAGTCAGGGACTGTGGGCAGCAAGGCCACAAAATGACTGGATCATTACAGCTGTCATAAATCAAGGCTTCCCTTCTTGAAAAGGTCAATCCTTTAGCACAGAGGAGAGTGTGTTGGATGTCTCAGCCCTGGGAGAGATGAGGATAAGCTACCCAGGTGAGATGACAGATCAATTACCATTGCAGCAAGGGATCTGGAAGCAGAAAAGATCAGAAGAGGGCTGGAATTTTGCTCTAAAGTACCTTGGCTTATATGAGCAAAAACTATGGTGCTTAAAATATTAAGACTGCCACTGTATGATCCTGGCAGCTTTACCTGATCACCAAGATTGCAAGTGATTTGAATAGCTAAAGGACAGAGTCACAATAGATCTACAGTGACCAATCACCTTGGATAGAAGACATTAAAATATCTAGAATGGGTGGCTCCTAGTGAAATGAGATGGCAAAAAATTAACAAATGCATTATGCAGATTTCCTTACTAATTTAAAAGACTTAACAAATATAGGATCAAAATCATACAAATCACTAAAAAAGACACCAAAATATGAAAGAAACAGAATTTACTAAGAACTTAATTAGAAGGGCAGGCGTTGTGGTGCAGCAGATTTAAGCTGCAGCTTGCAACAATGGTATCCCATGTTGGAGTGCCAGTTTGGATACTGATGTTCCACTTCTGATCCAGCTGCCTAATTATTTACGTGGGAAAGCAGCAGAATATAGCCTGAGTGCTTGGGACTCTGATACCCACCTGGGAGAGCAAAATGCAGTTCCTGGCTCCAGCCTTCACCTGGGCCCAGACCTGCCTGTCTGAGCCATTTGGGGAGTGAACCAGAGGATGGAAGATCTCTTTATCTTTCTGTCTTTCCCTTTGTCTCTGTCACTTTGCCTTTCAAATTAATAAAATAAATACTTTAAAAAAAAAGAATGGAATTAGAGGCCTAAAGGCCAGATAGAAAAAATACCTTGAAAAGAATGAAAATTTCAAACATAAAAATTGAGGGTTGAGAGAAGTCTTGAAGAACTGATTATATTTGCTCCTGAAAAATAACAGGAATTCACAGACAATAAAGATAAGAAAAAATATTTCAAATCCAAAAAATCAATTAAAAGTAGAATAGTTGCTAGGATTGAATGTGGAATTTGGAATGATTCTTTTTAATAGTTTTTAAGATAGGATTTACATACAAGTATCTAAAATATGATGAGAATGGGGAGGAGAGAGAGAGAGGTAGATTTTTGGTATACATAAGAGATCTGAGGGAAATGAGAATTTACTGTCACTGAGGTGTTGAATGTAGATGGATGATACATATATAAAGGAACATTTTTGAATTATTGCTGAATATGCAAAATGTGTACTTTTTATCTCACTGACCAGTATGTAGAAATGTTAGTCACCCTTGTGGTTACAGAATTTTACCCAGATTTTCCCTTGGCAACAGCAGTATGTTTATATTCTGAGTCCTAGTCCTTCTTGCCATTAGGAGCAGGAAGAACATGAGGACAGATTGACAGACAGGTAGCAAGTGAGAGTGTTCTCATGCAAGGAAGCAGATTCTTGCTTTATTAGGCCCACTATCTCGAAATACATATATGTTCCTATTGTCACCCATGTTTTCACCTATTATTGGCATTTATTTTAATCCAATTTCTTTGATACAAATGTTTCATGGGAGAAGAGGTCTCACATTCTGTAATAAAATTTTTATTTTATATGATATGCAATCAACTTGTCTTCAATATTTTTAATGTTCTAGGATAAGTCAGCCAATCATGAGAAATTCATATTCACAGTGGGAATACTGGTCTTCTGGAAGATTCAAGGCCAATGAATTAAAACATTGGAATTATTGTGTTACATTTAGTCCTATTAGAAATCCTCTTTTATAATGGATAAGTCTGAAATTTGACTTTGAATGACAAAGAATATATATCTGTCTGAGGGATAATGGAAGGACTCTACCATGATGCCCAGTGTTTGTGGTCCAGGAATGCCACCATGTTCACTTACTTCTCTTCCTCTTTCTTTATTCCCTTACCCACTTGCAGATGGTGGAAAATTCTTTTAAGATTCAGCAATGGCAAAGTGGGGTATCACAACTCTCAGTTATCACCTCACAACAACTGAGAACATGGTCCTTATAGGATAATTTTTCTGCCTCACGTTGACTGTAAAATATGCAGACACTATATTTAATTTGTTGACAAGCAACTTTGCATATAAGGACAGATTGTTAGTATCTATCTGTGATCCATAGCACAGAATTTGCAGTTTCTGACAGCAATGGTATTTTACCAACTAAAGCAATATGGAGAACAAAATATGGCTCAGATTGCTATGATTTGATTTGAAGGATTACTATAATCACTTTCATATTACAATACCATTTCACAGCACATAAAAAGTTGTTATCATCCATTTTTTCTTTAATTTCTTGCTTGCTTGTTTGTCTTGGAAAAGCCAAAACCAGCTACAGGTCATTCCCTACTGGTATGTCAAATATAAAAATCTAAAGATAAAACTTGCTGTCTTTATAAGTACAAACAAGAAAGGAAAATAGATTTACAGCTACAAACCTGTAATTTTCTAGCGGAACTAAGAAGCAATAATATGACAAATGATAGAGGATGTGTCTTTAAATTAAATTTTTAAAATAATTTTATAACACAGGAATGTTTTATTTCTTTAGTGGTAATTTCAGAGTTAGCACTGCTGTAAGGGAGTTGGTAGAAAATGAATGCACATTTTAAACAACAAAAAGTGATAGATCTAAAAATATGTGTTGTTTGGTCTCTCTCTCTCTGTATGTGTGTTAACTTACTGTTAACAATACAATTTATGTTCCTAGAGGAAGAAAAGCTTTCAACAATCAATATCTAATAGTCTGGGAATTTTCCCCACAATCTTTAAAATGATCTACTTGTTTGTATTACAAATATCTTCATCTGGGCCAGCCTTATTTATTGTGACTGTTTGTTTTTGTGTTATGGTTTGTGCACTCACAGATGAAAATGCTTCTAGTCAAAGTGGTGAATTCAAAATACAGCTACTCAATAAAAACTTTAATTAATCAGGACATGAGCGAAGTGTATAAAACTGCCACATGCTGAAGAAAGAGTAAAATATTCTAATTGAAAGTGTCATCTCATTGGTGAAATATTTTCAGTCTCTTTTAGTACATTCTTATACAGTGTCCTTCAGTGAATGAGAAAATATGCAGGAAAAAAGTATCTCGTGAACCTCATGTGTATCAGAAAATAAATCCAAACCATACTATTATCTAATGAATAGTTTAAAAATGACACATATAAAATATTTGCTAGTAATAATGACAGCAGATCAGTTACGAGGCCCACAGATCAGATATGTGTGCAGGGTAAAATAGTTTGAATCACGCTGAAGCATTTTTATTATAACTTAACTCAAGGGGGCCTGTGCTGTGGAGTAGCTGGTAAAGCTGCTACCTGCGGTGCTGGCATGACATATAGACGCCAGTTCAGGTTCTGTCTGCTCCACTTTCAATCCAGCTTTCTTCTGTGGTCTGGGAAAGCACTGGAGTCCTTGGGTCCCTGCACCTGCGTGGAAGACTCGGAGGAAGCTCCTGGCTCCTGGCTTCAGATCGGCACAGCTCTCCCGGATGTTGCTGCCAATTGGGGAGTGAACCAGCAGATGGAAGACCTCTCTCTATCTCTCTCTCTCCTCTGACTTTCAAATAAATAAATAAATAAATCTTAAAAAAAAAAACCCTCAGAAATTAATTAGGGAAAACCACAAAATGGGAATATGAAAAATTAGGTACCACAACTTTGTAACATAAATTCTTAGTTTTCCAAAACTTGATCTGTGGAGCAGGCATTCGGCATGTTTTTTAAGATACAATCTGAGATGCTCACATCCCATAATGGAGTGTCTGCAATTGAGTTCTAGCTTTGTTCCTGGTTCCCACTTCCTTTTAATAAGTATCTTGTGAGTCCATAGGTGATGGCTCGAGGGTTTGGGTCCCTGTTGCATCAGTTCCCAGCTCTCGCCTGGCTTCAGCCTCTCTTATGCCCAGCATTCATAGGCATTTGGGAAATGAACCAAATTATGACAGCTGGCTTTCCTTCTTTCTCACTCTCATTGCCTCTCTGCATTTTAAACATATTAATATTGCATATTCAAAAGAATAAATGAATAAAGTCAAAATATTCGATACATATTTTCAATATTTTTGAGCTCTATAATTATCCCATCACCAATTGTTGAAGAGACTGTCCTTTCTCCAGGTGTTGTTTTTTGCTCCTTTAGCTGTTTGTAGATGTGTGACTTGATTTCTGGAATGTCAATTCTGTTTCATTGGTCTGCATGTCTATTTTTGTGACAAACCAGGCTGTATTGATTATAACTGCCCCATAGTATGTCCTGAAATCTGAAGGTATTGTGATGCCTTCAACTTCGTTTTTGTTGTTAAAGATTGCTTTAGCTATTTGGGGATCTCTTGTGCTTCCATACGAATTTTAGCATTGTTTTTTTCCTAGATCTGAGAAGAATTTCATTGATATTTGGATAGGGATCACATTGAATCTGTAAATTACTTTTGGTAGTATGTACATTTTGATGATATGAATTCTTCCAATCCATGAACATTGAAGATTTTTCCATTTTTTTGTGTCTTCTATTTCATTATTTAAAGTATGAAACAAGACCTTCACCTTACACCTAATATAAAACTGAACTCAAAATAAGTCAAGGATCTAAATCTATGACCTGACAACATCAAATTATTAGAGGTGAACATTGCGGAAACTCTGCAAGACACTGACACAGGCAAAGACTTCGTGGAAAAAAGTGCCAGAAGGACTGGCAATCAAAGTAAAAGTAGACAAATGGGATTACATCAAGATGAGAAGCTTCTGCACTGCAAAGGAAACACTTAGCAAAATGAAGAGGCAACTGACAAAATGGGAGAAAATATTTGCAAACTACGCAACTGATAAAGGATTAATATTCAGAATCTATAAAGAACTTAAGAAACTCAACAAGTCAAAACAAACAATCCAGTTAAGAAATGGGCGAATGACTTAAACAGGCATTTTTCAAAAGAGGAAAAATTCAGTTGTATTTATGAAATGAATGAAGTTTGTATATCTTAAATAAAAAGTTTCTATGTTAAAAAATAAAAAAAGCTAACAAACTCACAAAAACAAAACAAACAAAAAAGAAAGAGAGGAAATTCAAATGGCCAACAGACACATGAAAAAATGTCCAGGATCACTAGCCATCAGGGAAATGCAAATCAAAATGACAATGAAGTTTCACTTCACCCCAGTTAGAATGGCTTTCCTACAGAAATCAACAAACAACAAATTCTGTCAAGGATGTAGGGAGAAAAGGTACCCTAATCCACTCTTGGTGGAAATATAAACTATTACAGCCATTGTGGAAGAGAGTACAGAGATATCTCAGAAAGATGAAAGTAGATATACCACATGACTCAGCAATCTCACTCCTGGGAATTTATCTAAATGAAATGAAATCAGCATATGACTTATCTGCACCCCATGTTTATTGTAGCTTAATTCACAATAGCTAAGATATGGAATCACCCAGAAATCCATCAACTTATGATTGGATAAAGAAGTTATGATATCCATCCATCCGTACATACATACATACAAACATACATATAGTATGGAATACTACTCAGCCATAAAATAACAATGAAATTCTCTGTTTTGCAACAAAATGGATGCAACACAAAATCATTGTACTTAGTGAAATAAGCCAGTCTCAGAAAGGCAAATATATATTTTCCCTGGTTGGTGATAACTAATAGAGGATCAAAAATGTAATTAAAGGAGTGAAATTGACATTTTGAGATTCAATGATTATTTATAGCTCTTGTCTCTTCTAATGAACAGTGTTTTTTTTTTTTTCTTCATGTTATTTGTTCAACTCTTTACTTACTGTAGGGTTAATCTTATGAGGATAAAATAAACTGAAAGTAGATCATTGTAAAACTTAAGAGAGGAAATAAGAGAAGAAGGAGGAGTAAGGGTGGAAGTGCAAGTGTGAGGGAAGGTAGAGTGAGAATATGATGATGTTCCTAAATTTCTACATATGAAATACATGAAATTTGTCTATCTTAAATTAAAAAATCAAAATATTCTAAAATAAAAATTCAAAAAAGTTAAAACTTATAGTTGAATTTAATGCTTAAGTCTAATCTTGAGCAAGGTTTGTGTCTTTTTGAGGCTCACAACATTAGAAATGATCTATGGAGATAAAAAAACAATTCAGATAATGAACTTATATGACATATGAATGTTTCACAGATAAAAACCTAATGCAATAATGCCATATGAAAAAATATATAATAATAATAATTTTTAAAAATGTAAGTAATACAACTGGCTATTTTTACCTGTTTTCTGTGGCCCAATTACGAGGAATTTTGGTAAGTGGTCACATGTTTTCTCTCTGGACCAGATGTCTTTGTGGCGTTTATCATCACATGGATTCTGCAAGAAGGAAGAAAGGAATTTTACTGCATAATAAATGCTTGGCTCTGTTTTCTAAAACTTGTTCCAAAGAATGGTATCAAATTCTTGCTGATGACCTAGAGGCAGAAGTTCGAGTTCATTCTGGTTCATTTCCAAAGTTTCCATCTAAAATGATTGGCATTTTTCCTTTCCTTGAGGCAGTAGAGCAGCAGGTGAATCCCCCTGCTTATGTTTGGATAGATTCTGATCCTGGAGGTCCTACTCTATTTTTAGGCCATGTTTTACACATGTGTATCAGAAGGCTTACTTCGATCTACCTTGGTTTGACCACAGTTCTCAGATGTTAGCAATTTACTGTTTTTTTTTTTTTTTTTTCCCTCAATAGTCTGGGGTACCATCCTTGAACTGCAGACTTTCTCAAACTTTTCTTTTTGTATCACATTATGTGCTTTTCTCTGTTATCCAAGCTACTCCCATATTTCAGCCAATTTGCATAATCTGATAACATCTAGAACATTTCTAGGATGTACCCCACTTCTGAGCTCCTGACATAAACTTTACATTGCATATGTGGCATTTCTGTATAGTCATGATGAGGAAATTTCATTCTTAGCATGCTCAGTGTGTTCAGTGGTCCAATTTTGCCTCTCTCTAATGGCTATCTGTTGTTCCAATTTCTATCTCATTCCATTTGGCTGACCTAAATTTGTCATCCAGAGCTTGACACTTTTCAGAATTAAAATGACCTCTAGAATGAGGGAGCCACAGACAGAAGGGTCTTTCATCTGCTGGTTCACTCCCCATTTGGCTGCCATGGCCAGAGCTGGGCTGATCCAAAGCCAGGAGCCAGGAGCTTCCTCGGGATCACACAGGAGGTGCATGGGCCCAACTGGTGCACATATGGGATTTCAGTGACACAGGCAGAGGTTAGCTTATTGAGCCATAGTGCCAGCTTCCACCCTTGAATATTTTAGAAGTTGAGATGTCTGGAGCACATTGAGACATATTGTTCATGGTAGAGGGTAAATAACTTGCAACTCTTACTGCTCAAAATGATGCATAGTGTTTGATAGGCCTCTTTGAATTATGAAGGCAACATATCATTGCGCTAGAGAATAGCAGAAAATAGTATTATGAGTCATTTTTAAGTGATGTAAAAGGCTGATAGGTTTGAATGAAACCCCTATTTTGAAAGGGATCTGTGAGAAGTAAGACTGAGTTACAAACTACCTTTACATCTGGGTCCTATGATCTGGTAGGCACATGATGCTGTGACATCTACTGCATAAAAACATGCCCATTGGGATTTCGGTCCACCCTCACAATGCACATACTTATGATACTTTTGGAATTTTTATCATATTATTTCCATTATATTTGAAAGACAGAGACAGACAGACAGACAGACAGAGGATATTTTCCATCTGCTGTTCACTCCCCAAATTCCTGCAACAACTAAGGTGAGAACAGGCTGAAGCCAAGTACCTGGAATTCCATCCAAATCTCTCACATGGTTGGCAAGAACCCAACACATGGACCATCATTTGCTGCATCCCCAAGATCTCATTTGCAGGAAGCTGGATTGGATGTGGAGGAGCTAAGACTCAAATCAAGCACACTAAATAGGCACTTTTACATGAGACATGACCACCCTAAATGGTGACTTGAGCAGCTGTCAAAGGTCCACTCTGTAGACTATTAATATTTTGAAGCATAGTATATCATCCAAAGCACAAATAAGAGCTTCTGGCTTGCTGTGCTCTAGAAGAGCATGCTTGCCACTCCAATTATAACAAGAGTGAACTATAGTGTGAAAGACCAGTAATATACAAAGATCACTACATTATTTTGGAATTTACTTTGTGAAATATTATGTTATACATCTAGAATTTTTCTTTGAATTCACCAATTAAACCTGTGACAAAGGGAATTGACTAAAAACCAGTGAACTTGGCATTCTTAATTTGTTTTGTATCAGTGAGGTGTTATTTTATTTTCACTGGTGCCTATTTTATACTTTCTTTTTGTTTGGTATTCAGTCTCACACACCTCAGAGTTTTGCTTTAGCTTAACTATCCAATCATATTTTTCAAAGCAACAGAGAAAGTTAAATTACTTATCCCTACTTTTTCAGTTGGTAATGGCACATCCTCTGTTATTTTTTAGCATACAGATTTCCAGGAGACTATAGTGCATAATCTCTCTTGAATATAGTTTTCTTCCTACAAATTATTTCAGTAACCTAGACGTTTTAATGATATTGCCATGGGCAAGTTCTAAACTCTTTGCACCTCAGTTTCCCCTTAGTGAACTCCTGATTATCCTGTCTCCAGAATTAATCCAAGGTATAAATGCTATGAGGTAGGGCATTTAGTCCCTTAATCTTGCTCCTAGAAGATACTTAGCTATGTTAGTTCAGTATCCAGTTCCCTTCTTTGTTTCTATGCTTGAGGAATTAAATGATGGTGTAAACTGATTTGAGAAGAACTATAAACATCAATAAAACACAAATAAAATTGAAAAAAAAAGTCCAATGGAAAGTAAACCAAGATGACGTGATTTGTGGAAAAAAACAACTCTTCCTGTTTCTCCATTCCCATTTATTGTCAGTTGGAAAATGAGTACAATTGCAACATACGCCATGGCTCAGATATGGAAGCTACATGTATGTTGGAGTGTCTGCCAGCCTGGAGACCTAGGTGATCCTGTGGAGCAGAGCTCTCTGGTTCTTTTATATTACCTACTCATACTTGGACAGTTTTGTGAGTAAGAAATATATTTCTTTAATTTAGCCAATGTAATTTTCAATGTTGTCATCTCAATGTTGTCATCTGTACAAAGTTCCAGATGAACTAACCAGTGTGCTCAGTGATATAGCTGTATTGTTGGTTTACACTTTGGCACTAGTTTCCTGTCTCACGGTAAATCAGCAATAAACAACTAAAGTTTGTTTATGGGCTACACTCTGTGAAACTCTATTGTGAGTTGACAAGTGTCAACACCAACCTAACTACAGATACAATGTATTCAAGGTGTTGGCATTGTGGCAAGGCAGGTTAAACTGCCCCTCAAGATGCCAGCATGCCATATCAGAGTCCTTGCATGTATTCCCTGCTACATTGTTTCCTAGTAACTGGCATCCTGAGAGGCAGCAGGTTGATGCTGAAGTACTTAGGTCCCTGCAAACCATGTTGAAGACCCACATGGACTTCCTGGATCCAGCCTTCAGCCTGGTGAGTATTTGGGGAGTGAGCCAGGAAATGGAAGCTTGATCCCTCTCTCTCTCTTTCTGTGTGTGTGTGTGTTTCTCTCTTTGTCTTTCAAATAAATACATATTTAAAATATTTTGAACACTATTCACTATCCTATAAGTCTTCATGTCTGCCCCTTAATCTTCGAATGATTTAAGTTTTCTGTGTAAAGCACACATATTCCAATTCATAGTCAATATTTTTTATATACTTCTTTTTTTAAGATTTATTTCTTTATTCAAAAGGCAGAGTTAAAGAGGCAGAAAGAGAAAGAGAGAGAGAGAGAGAGAGAGAGGTCTTCCATCCACTGGTTCCCTCCCCAGATGGCTTCAATGGCTGGAGCTGAGTCAGGAGCTTCTTCCAGGTCTCCCACATAGGTGCAGGGGCTCAAGGACTTGAGTCATCTTCCACTGCTTTCCTAAGCCATAGCAGAGAGCTGGATAGGAAGTGGAGCACCAGGGACCTCGAAACAGCACCCATAAAGGATGCTGGAACTGTAGGCAGTGGCTTTACCCACTATGCCACAGAGTTGGCCCCTTGCATATACTTCTAACTTATGCTAGTATTCACTATAAATAATAATACCTTGATGTTATATCCTATATTTGTTTTTGAGCTCAGGAGGAAAACTGCTAATACATTAAGAATTTTTCCCAAATGCTTCTAACCTTATGCTCTCTATCTAAAAAATAATGTTTTGATACTATCTCGCTGATTGCTGACAACATTAAATGAGATAATATTTTAAATTACTAAACCATACTGTACACAAGAGAGTGCTTATGATTTGATTCTGTAATGTTGCTTGATTTCCCTTTGTCCAGATCAGTTGGGCAACTGGAGAAAAAGAAAAAAGTTGATTTTATTGATAGAATGGTTTGTGACAAGTACCCATATTAAGAGGAGACTTCTTCTTGCTGAAAAGCCCATGAGAGTATTTCAGGCATGGAAAGCCAAGACACTCTGGGGGAAAAATAAACAAACAAACAAACAAAAAACCTAAATGAAAGATCTCCACGAGTGAGATCCCAGTGGAAAGAATGGGTCATCAAAGAAGGAGGTACCTTTCTCTGAAGGGAGGAGAGAACTTCCACTTTGACCATGGCCTTGTGTAAATATGATCAGAGTCAGTGAACTCAGGGGGCTTCCATAGCCTTGGCAACTCATGACAAGAGCCTAGGGTGATTACTGATGCCATAAACAAGAGTGTCAATTTGTTAAGTCAACAACAGGAGTCACTGTGCACTTACTCTTCATGTAGGATCTCTGTCCTTAGTGTGCTGTACATTGAGATTTAATGCTATAACTAGTACTCAAACAGTATTTTTCACTTTATGTTTCTGTGTGGGAGCAAACTGTTGAAATGTTTACTTAATGTATGCTAAACTGATCTTCTGTATATAAAGAGAATCGAAAATGAATCTTGATGTGAATGGAAGGAGAGAGGGAGTGGGAAAGGGGAGGGTTGCGGGTGGGAGGGACGTTTGGGGGGGGTAGCCATTATAATCCATAAGCTGTACTTTGGAAATTTATATTCATTAAATAAAAGTTTTTTTTTTTTTTTTTTTTAAAGAGGAGACTTCTTGGTGCCAGGCATCTACAAACCTGTCCCTTCGTAGAAGTTTTACTTTACACAAATGACTAGACTTTTGGGATGTGTGTGTCACTTTATAGAGAAATAGCTTGAGGTTGTAGGCTGCCCTACCAGGTGATCCAAAGATCCTTGTATAAACCTAGTTCAATTCATTTCTGAATATACTTGCTGTCTGGATTTTGCAAGTCATCCAAATAGTAGTTTTAGCACCTCTTATCATTCAGATTGCAAAACAAACATTAGCCCATGTACGACCATAACAATGCTTTCTTCCAGTCCTGTCTCTGACATACCATGCACCGACAAAACAGTCACTGACATAACATGCAGAGTGTACATTTTGCTTCAAAACCTGCCCCCCATACATTCATACAAATGAGTTCCCAATGTTGTCTTTCACGGCAGCCTCAGGGACAACTTCTACTACTCAGTCACACACTCAGTTTAGAATTTAAACATTATTTTCTTCATATTACCATATAATTGCTTTAATTGTGAATGACCTCATTCCCTAACTATAGTTTAGATATTATGCAATAGAAAGGAGGTTTCTATGACCTACACTTATTGAATGTCCCCACACATAACTCAGCAAAGGACAGGTCTCTAAGTTCTTTCAGTTCATTGCTTTAGCAGAAGTAGAAGAGCAATCTGATGGATTATTCAGTGCTGCTATTGAAAGTCAAAATCTTATTTGTGACATCTTTCTTGGCTCTATATGTCCAGTGAGACCACTTATCTTTTTTATTGCAGTACCATGTCTTTCCCAGTCTAACTTTTGCTTGTAAAAGTGGTAAAATAAAATGACCACAGAAATATAAGACTTGAAAAGAGTTTTCTTTCTCACTAACACACGGAACATGGATAAAAATGTATTTTTTGTTACATAGTGACGCTAGTTAATGTGAGGGTATTTAAAGAAGTTTAAGGAAAAATGGAGTTACTAGATAAGTTTATATTGGTACAAGCATTTTTTGAAATTTGTGCAATTTTTTCCTTTTTTTTGTTTTAAAGATTCATTTTATTTATTTGAAAGGCAGAATTATAGACAGAGAGGCAGAGACAGAGGAATCTTCCAATTGCTCGTTCGCTCTTCAAATCACTGTAACAGCCAAGGATGGGCCAGGCCAAAACCAGCAGCCTGGAATTCCATTCGAGTCTCCCTCATGGATACAGTGGCCCAGGCACTTGAGTCATCCTCCATTGCTTTCCTACTAACATCAGCAGAGAGCTGGATTGGAGGTGGAGCAGTAGGGACTTGAACCAATGCTCATATGAGATGCCGGTGTCAAGGAGGTGGGTTAACCTACTGCACCACAATGCTGGCTCCTGTATTTTCAAAATACATATTTTCTTTTTTTTTAACTTTTATTTAATGAATATAAGTTTCCAAAGTACGAATAATGGATTACTATGGCTTCCCCCCCATACCGTCCCTCCCACCCACAACCCTCCCCTTTCCCACTCCCTCTCCCCTTCCATTCACATCAAGATTCATTTTCAATTATCTTAATATACAGAAGATCAGCTTAGTATACGTTAAGTAAGGATTTCAACAGTTTGCTCCCACACAGAAACATAAAGTGAAAAATAATAGATGATTTTTTTTTTTAATGATGATGAAAACAGATCAGACCTATTGTCATGTTTAATCCCAGTGAGAGTCAAGTTGGGAGTTGATAGTTTCTTTTTTTTTTTTTTTTTTTTTTTTACAGAGGATCAGTTTAGTATGCATTAAGTAAAGATTTCAACAGTTTGCACCCCCATAGAAACACAAAGTGAAATATATTGTTTGAGTACTTGTTATAGCATTAAATCTCAATGCACAGCACATTAAGGACAGAGATCCTACATGAGGAGTAAGTGCACAGTGACTCCTGTTGTTGACTTTACCAATTGACACTCCTGTCTATGGCATCAATAATCTCCCTATGCTCCAGTCATGAGTTTCCAAGGTTATGGAAGCCCTCTGAGTTCTCCGATTCTTATCTTGTTTAGACAAGGTCATAGTCAAAGTGGAGGTTCTCTCCTTCCTTCAGAGAAAGGTACCTCCTTCTTTGAAGACCTGTTCTTTCCACTGAGATCTCACTCACAGAGATCTTTTGCCAGAGTGTCTTGGCTTTCCATGCCTGAAATACTCTCATGGGCTTTTCAGCCAGATCCGAATGCCTTTAGGGCTGATTCTGAGGCCAGAGTGCTATTTAGGACATCTGCCATTCTATGAGTCTGCTGAGTATCTCACTTCCCATGTTGGATCACTCTCCCCTTTATTTATTCTATCGGTTAGTGTTAGCAGGTACTAGACTTGCTTATGTGCTCCCTTTGACTCTTAGTCCTTTCATTATGATCAATTGTGAACTGAAATTGATCACTTGGACTAGTGAGATGGCATTGGTACATGCCACCTTGATGGGATTAAATTGGAGTCCCCTGGTATGTTTCTAACTCTACCATTTGGGGCAAGTCAGCTTGAGCATGTCCCAAATTATATATCTCTTCCCTCTCTTATTCCTACTCTTATGTTTAACAGGGATCACATTTCAGTTAATTTTCAACACTTAAGAATAACTGTGTATTAATTACAGAATTAAACCAGTCATATTAAGTAGAACAGACAAAAAAACTACTAAGAGGGATAATGTATTAAGTTGTTCATTAACAGTCAGGGCTATGCTGATCAAGTCACCGTTTCCCATAGTGTCCATTCCACTTCAACAGGTTTCCTTTTTGGTGTTCAGTCAGTTGTCACCGATCAGGGAGAACATATGGTATTTGTCCCTTTGGGACTGGCTTATTTCACTCAGCATGATGTGTTCCAGATTCCTCCATTTTGTTGCAAATGACTGGATTTCATTGTTTCTTACTGCGGTATAGTATTCTAAAGAGTACATATCCCATAATTTCTTTATCCAGTCTACCGTTGATGGGCAAAATACATATTTTCAATCAAAGTTGTGAAGGTGCCACATATGCACAAATTTCAAAATTTTTAAGATTATTTTTTCCATTATATTTCCATGAATTTTTTGAAGTCCTCTGTATCTAGTTGTACTTCTCCCAGTTAGTCATAGTGATAGGAATAAACCAGCAGATGAAGGTACTTGTATCCTAAGAGGTCAACAATACTTGCTGCTCCAAATGTTTTTATTACTAACAAATCAAGTAACATTACTTCAGTTTTTCCTATAAGCATCTTACGATCTGTGGCATGCATATTCCTCAATCTAGGCAGATTGCCCTTCTTTATAACTGCACTCCTTCTAAGGTATGGTATTTTAAGGCTTTCCAGATGCCCATATTTCTGCTTTTACTTCTTCCTGGCATATTTCCTCTTGTCTGTTAATCAAAACTTTATTAAAATGGTGTTTGTGTTTCCTCTTTTATATATCAGAAATGTTTATTTAGACATTTTCTTTTCCTCTGACATTCTTTGTATTGCATGAATATTTGAGTGTCTGCAAGCAAATTGTACATACGAAGTTTTATATATCCCTTTCTATATTCCAAGCACTTTCTTCACATAGATTATTTCTAATCTCGAAAGCAACCTGGAAATATAGCTATTGTTATTAATATCCTTCATTGCAGTGAATGAAGCTGAGATACAAGAAGTTTTATTTAGGTATGGAGGGTCACAGAGCAAGTTAGTTTCAGATTTGAAATCTAAAATTGGGATTAAATCGTGTAATTAAATTGTGTGTGAGTGCATGCAAGTGGCATGTGTCTGCGTTTGTGTGCTTGTGCTTTGGCAATGAATCTGAAGATTAAATGATATTCCAAAGGAAACAGTAGGCACCTCCTTGCATTTTCATAGTTTATACTATTACTATTGCTTTAATTTTTAAATTTATTTTATTTGAAAGAGTAACAGAGAGAGGGAGGGAGGGAGGGAGAGAGAGAGAGAAGGAATGACAGAGACAGACCTTCTATTCATTGGCTCACCCCCTAAGTGGCTGCAAAGGCTGGGGCTCTCCAGATTAAAGCCAGGAGCCCGGGAACTCCATTCTGGTCTCCCACCTGAGATGCAGGGGTCCTAGTATCTGAGTCAAACTTTTCTGCCTCCCAGGATACATTAGTAGGAAGCTGGATCAGAAGCAGAGCAGCCAGGATTGGAAACCAGCATTCCCATATATGTGATGCCAGCATTTTATGTGGCAGCTTAACACATTGCTGGCCTCCGTGTTAATTTTTTAAGTTAGAAAATTACAAAGCAGTTATGTATATCCTTTTTCATTCTTCAATATGATTGTTCTATGTATAACTGGAGCAAATAACAATTTACTGTTTTAATGTCTAGCAGTGTAGATATATTTAAACTTTAAAAGGAATTTAGTTAAAATAGATTTAGGAGGCTATGGTTAAAGTGTCATAGTGAAGATACAGGTAACTCAGTTCTCATGCAGGTAAAGGTGATTCAGTACATGGAATACATGAAGCAGAGTTACTTTTAAGTATCTATAAATACTTAGGTTGAAGGTTACCTAAAGCAGTGAGCAAGGAAAGGGAAATAAATTCTAAAGAAATTATGCATCTTAGAAGGATATGAGCACCTGGATTTTTTTTTCTCCTCCAAATAAATACAAATTGCATATTTTCTTTTTTTAAGATCTATTTATTTATTGTGAAAGAGTTATGGAGATAGAGTGTGCGTGTGGGAGAGAGAGAGAGAGAGAGAGAGAGATTCTCCATCTGCTGGTTCACACCTCAGATGGCCATAACTGCCAATACTGAGCCAGGAGCAAGGAGCCAGGAGCCAGGAGCTTCATCCAGGTCTCCCACCTGAGTGGCAATGGCTCAAACACTTAGGCCATCTGCTATGGCCTGGAAAGCAGTAGAACATGGCCCAAGTGCTTGGACCCCTACACCTGAATGGGATGGGCCTAGCACTGACTGTTGCAGCCCTCTGGGGAGTGAACCAGCGGAGTGAAGATCACTCTCACTTTCTCTCTCTTTCTCTCTCTGCCTCTGCTTCTCTGTAATTCTGCCTTTCAAATAAATAAATATCAAAAAAATAATGTAGGGGCTTGAACTGTGGTGTAGTGGGCTAAGCTTCCACCTTGTGGAACCACCATCCCATACGAGTGTCAGTTCGTATCCTGGGTGCTCCTCTTCCTATACAGCTCTCTGCTATGGCCTGGGAAGACAGTGGAAGATAGAACAAGTACTTGGGCCCCTGCTCTCACGTGGGAGACCTGGAGGAAGTTCCTGGCTCCTGGCTTCATATTGACCTAGCTCCAGCTGTTGCTATCATTTGGGAGTGAACCAGCAGATGGAAGACCTTTCTCTCTGTCTCTCCCTCTTCTGTAACTCTGCCTCTCAAATAAATAAATAAAATAAAATAAATATTGCAATTAACCTTAATTTGAGGTCATATTTTATGAAATACTTGAAAATAACTCATTAAATGTAAATACTCTAAGCCTACATTGAAAAATAATGTAATTATTAAAAGTAATCAATGTAATTAATTAAAATTTTATACGAATACAATAAACCTCATTTTGAAGTCCATATTTTTGTAGAATACATGGAAAACATCTAATTGGTTTTATATTTTTAAGCCTGCATCGCCTTTCATGCTGCTAAAAATCTATCTTGCTCCTCATTTCACATCTTTCACTTACAAGTACAGTGTGGAGTGATCAACCCAAGATTGATTATGCCCATTCCATGTCATGTGCTTGTTTCAGATATGCAGGACATATCTAAACCTTAATGGCTGAAACTTCTAAAATGCCCAATGCTCATGGTAGAAGAATTATTTTGTTAAACACAGACATTTCAGAAGTCATCACTTTCATCTTCATTTTACTCTCTACTTGCCTCCTGCTAATCCGACATCACTATTTAAAGAAGAAAGCAATACAATCTATTTTGGAAATATTATTCTTATTCCTCTCTATATGGCTGTGTTATTTTGAAATGTCTTTGACTTATTACATTTTACCTTGGACATGTCCATAAAAACCATTTTTCAAGTCTGTATTATACTGACTGGTGACTTTCAATTGTCTCTCAGTGTCATTTAAGCATAATACAACCTACATGCATTTCAGTAGTTCCAGAATGTTTATTCTTGTTGCTTCCATCAACAAATCCTCATGGGAACACTCCAAAACAGATGCCATCATTATCAATACCATAATCTAACTTTTGCTCCATGGAAAACTCACCCACTCACACATTTCTTCCGAGTGTACCCATCAACTTGAATGTGTCTCCATAGTCTTCCTGCAGCACTTCATTGTTTATTTCTCAAACACTTCTACCATAGTACCCTGAATTACAGGGGGATATCAATACTGTCCTCTTGGTGGTAGGAGTTGACAGGAGGGGGCCCTTGTTGTGTTTGGACCTGGGGTGATAGCTTCAAGAGTGCTGCTTTAAGCACAAAGTGTTTCTAATTTATCGTCTTCGCAATATACACTGTATTATACTCAAGTCTATTTCAATAAATTAATACTATTGGTACTCTTTCATGATATACCCACAGTAAAATTGGCCCCAGGGAAAAGTGGCTTGTTTATTCTGTAGCTCTGTCTTTACACAGATAACAGCACACTCGTGCACATATCACTTTATAATATTATCTGTGTTTTATGGATATTATGGTAGGGAATACATAGGCAAGTCAATAAATAAAATTATATTTTAAGACTGCTGTTAGTCAGTTCAGTTAGTCTTTATATAATATTATGCACTCATAACATTAAAGAAATCAAATGATTCTGTTAGGCACACACAAAAGTTCAGGTTTTTGTTGTTGTTTCACTTGGATTAGGTGATTAAATGTATTTTTATGATGACTTTAATTCAGAAATTATGAAAGTATTACAACATTTTTATTTTATTATTTTAGAGAGCTATCTAAAAAAAGTTTTTCCTTGGCCAAATCTCAATAAATGCTTTGTGTGAGGAAATTTCAAACTTGACAAGAATGTATTGGCAATTGATGGATGGGGGTGAAGGGAAACAAGGCATATGCCACCATTCTTGAATATCAGAGTGATGACAGCCTTGTAAAATCATAATGGCAAACAGCTATAGTGTAAATTAAAGAATTAAAATTGTGAGGAATCATTTCCACATCTCGAAGGCATTCCTGAATGATTTAAAGAATATATTATTGCTGAGTTAGGAAGAGATGAACACTGTAATATATAAAGTTCAATTTTGATTAGAAAATATATTTAAGATGATCATAACATTTGTCTTCCACTTTGTTATTTGTAGAGTCATAAACATTTTTGCTGATTATTTCACTGGAAAGGCTAAGCGATGTATGAATGAAAGTGAAAATCATGCAATCAGAGAGCTCCAATTTCTCCAGCTTTGAAGTAATTATTGATAGATAGCTCTGTCTTTAAGCAAACAAGTTCTACTACCCTTTCTTGAAAGGTCTTATTGCTCTCACTCAAGAAGTCATCCAGGGTATCCTTGTTTTATAGGCAAACTGTTGCCCCAAGTCTCTGTTTTCTGTTGTTGCCAATTTTGGCAAAACAAACAAACAAACAAAAAGCTTCTGGTGTTATCTTTATCGACCATCATTTTTTTTTTTTTTTTTTGACAGGCAGAGTGGACAGTGAGAGAGAGAGACAGAGAGAAAGGTCTTCCTTTTGCCGTTGGTTCACCCTCCAATGGCCGCCGCGGCTGGTGCGCTGCAGCCGGCGCACCGCGCTGATCCGATGGCAGGAGCCAGGAGCCAGGTGCTTTTCCTGGTCTCCCATGGGGTGCAGGGCCCAAGCACCTGGGCCATCCTCCACTGCACTCCCTGGCCACAGCAGAGGGCTGGCCTGGAAGAGGAGCAACCAGGACAGAATCCGGCGCCCTGACCGGGACTAGAACCCGGTGTGCTGGCACCGCTAGGCGGAGGATTAGCCTAGTGAGCTGCGGCGCCGGCCCGACCATGATCTTTTAAAATCACTTCTCTCCAGGGTCTGGAGCTAGTTGTTCCTTATTGCCAATCAAATCCAGATTACCCTTGGAAGCTTTCAAAGCTTTCCCCATTGACTTGGCCATGCTCCTCTGGATTTCTATTTGCATCCCCACTCTTAGCTAACAAATGTGGTCCTTTCATTTTTTTGTTTTGTTTTGTTTTTTTGTACACACACTTCCACACCTCTGTTTTTGTTAACTCTGTCTTAACATTTTAAAGTCAGGGGCTAAAGGCAATTTTGCTGAATTCGGTTTTAGGTTACAAATATGAATAAACATCATCTCACCTTTTAATGTTTGCATGAGCTGGAGTATGACAGGCACAAGTATCTGCATACTGTATGGTAAGTGAAATAAACAATTGCAGGTGCCAGTGAGAAAAAAAGATATGACAATTTTTATTGTCATTTTCTTATAACAAAGAACTACTATGGTTTAAGTTTCATAAAAGTAAAGGTCTTCCTTTTTATTATGTAGGAGCTGAATACATTCACACAAAACACTCTGGCAGACTCTTCTAAAGTAAGAAATTATCCCTGAAATTTCATCCTTTATAGAGTTAAGGATAGAATTGATTTGTTTTTGTAAGTGTCAGCCACCATCTTGGGCTGGAGTAGGAATAAGAAAAACCTTGGCTTTAGTCCCGACTTTTCTGTAATAAAGCAAAATGAGTTAGAATTGGGGCATTTCATTTCATTGTATGTCACCCATTTCCTCTATAAAATGAATAGGTTAGGCTGCATGCCTCTAACTCCTTATTCTGCTCTTACAATCCACAGTTCTCTGTATCCACATTCATTCATTACTTCAACAGATACATCATAATAGAACTCTGGATATTTATGCCACAAGATCTGGTGATTTGTTTATGTCACCAACATCCAAATCTCACCATTCCTAAACTTGGGCTGAAAGCTTTGACAGCTGGAATCAACAAAGGCACCAGAGGTGGAAGGTGAACACTCTCTGATTTACTTTCCCACTTCTTTAACCCTTGGGACTCTGGCACAGAAGGAGAGAAGCTGCAGCTCTTACAGCATTCCCCTAGTCACACTCAGTGAGCAGGAATCCACAGCTCAGCTCGCTTGGCATGTTTGTAGATAGTGAGACTCTGGAGCCTTGAGTGAAGATTGAGACTGAGCTAACCTGACAGCTTGAGAGCTTAAAAGCATCGATTAGAGAATGCACAAGAATTTGACCTTCCAACTGCCTCCATGCTGTGGTTTTCGTTGACAGTGGGAGATTTATTTATTTTAAGAGGAGATGCGATTCTTTCATGCTTTGTGTGATTATTCTACCAAAATAATAAAGGACATGAATTAATAAGTACCCGAGAGTATAATTTTAAGAGTCTTACACACGAGAGACTAGATTCACAAAAGTGCAGTTCAGAGATAGTATTCCAGGTGTGTTCTCAGCACACACTCCTGTACTGATCAGCTTTGGAAGAATTAACTTCCATTGAGAAAGGAGCATCAACGCCCTAAGCCCTACTTGTCCTGCTGCCTCTTGGCAGATATCCATCTTGCACTTCTTAATTAGGTGACAAGGCAGCTCACATATATGATAGTTAGTGCTAATGAAAATGTACATAAGAAACCCAAATAAATTAAACAGATGCAAAGATTATCACTTTACACTTTTCAATTTGTGATAATAAAAAAGTGTGAATTGAAAATGTAAAATAAAAATAACAGCTGACTCACACTTAAAGGGAAGATAATAAATAAAAAGTCAAACCCATAAATATGAAAGGTAACTTAAATTTTTTGACAATACACAACAACTAAAAGACATAAACTATTTTTCTATCCTAACTCTATAGGGTGGTGATGAAAGGGTTGTAAAATGTTTATCAATTAATACTGGGTTAATTTATACATACTTGGAGAACTAAATTTGCATTCTGTAAAGGAAATTATTGACAATATCTAGAGAATTTTTGTTTGTTATAAATACGAATATGAAAGAAGAGATACCCACAAAGGAAGAGAATGCAGAAAGTATGCACTTTATTGTACTTCACCATTTGCGGTTTCTTGGATGTTGCTGATCATCAGCAAAGATCATCCAATTTGTGCAATGAGTTCACTATTCTCAAAATCACACGCACCTAAAGAATTCTCTTGTGAACATAACTACTCCTCGGTTTGCAATTCCTTGTTTTCCTTCTTAAATATATTTAGGAAAACATGATACTTTGGTTAATGGAAAATGTTTGCAAGCTTATCTACTTTTTTAATCAAAGGAACTCATATAAACTATAGAATTCCCGTGATAGTAAAGAGATTCTTTCAAGAAAAAGTATTTAGTGCTGAGTTATTTAAATACTCTAGGTATAGGCTACAGTATGATAACATATATGAAGATTCCTAAACTTATATAAATAATAATGATAATAAAATCTGTGAAATCTATGTGATATTCTCTCATTATTATTATTTTTTTTTTGACTGGCAGAGTGGACAGTGAGAGAGAGAGACAGAGAGAAAGGTCTTCCTTTTGCCGCTGGTTCACCCTCCAATGTCCGCCTTGGCCGGCGCGCTGCGGCTGGCGCACCGCGCTGATCCGATGGCAGGAGCCAGGTTCTTCTCCTGGTCTCCCATGCAGGTGCAGGGCCCAAGGACTTGGGCCATCCTCCACTGCACTCCGGGCCACAGCAGAGAGCTGGCCTGGAAGAGGGGCAACCGGGACAGAATCCGGCTCCCCAACCGGGACTAGAACCCCGTGTGCTGGTGCCGCAAGGCAGAGGATTAGCCTAGTAAGCCGCGGCGCCGGCTCTCTCATTAATTCTTTTACTTTCAATTATTTATATTGGAGGGTGAACCAACGGCAAAGGAAGACCTTTCTCTCTGTCTCTCTCTCTCACTGTCCACTCTGCCTGTCAAAAAAAAATTTATTTATTGAGTTCTTTGTTGTTGTATTCTTTTCATAATCATTTGCTTTGACTTTTATTAAGAACTTCCTGGGAATCACTATTGCTATTCAAATTTAAAATGTAAACAGCGTTTGCAAATATTTTACTTATGTATATATGTATTTCTTAGGTCTTCCAAAATGACATAATTATTCAAATAATCATGATTTTTCCTATTTCTGATTTTCATTTGTAACTCCATCAGAAAATTTTGTGTTTAATAAACAATAAATCAATATTTAAAGTCATGTTGACCAAATATATTACAGATGGCATATCTTCAGTTACATTCACTCTTCAAAAAAGTAACAGTGTCAATGACATCCAGAAATATCAATAAATATAATTCTTTATTTTAAAAGCTCATACATATCAGGAAATGCAAGTCATTGCTATTTCTTTATAATATTTTTCCTAAAGTAAAAGAAGTATATCTTGGATCCATTGACATTATGTGTCAGCACTCTGAAATCTTTACTAATTTGTGGTTTTTGATTGCTGTACCATAAATTATAAATATCTCATATATAAATTTGTGCAAGAAAATAATTGATTAACTATCAATAATTTATCAACTTTATAAAGATGTGTGAGCTCTTTGGAGTTACCAACTTTTATGAAATAGAAGGCTTTTAGTATATGTATTGCCAAAGCAAGCAACATCCATTTGGTGTGACTTTATATAATCATAAAGATTGTGTTTCTATCCATTTATTTGTCTACATAACATATTTAAATATTTAATATGAATGGTCAAACAACTTATTGGATAGGCAAAATAATTAGACTCTGAAGTTTAAAGGAAACACAAATGGTGAGGCATTCCTGAATAAATGGTCAGAATCAGGTATGACTTACTGGAGCAGTTTCTTATAATATATTTATTTAATTTTTATTACTTTCAGGACAACAAATTTCATGTATTTCATAGATGAAATTCTAAGAAAATACTCATACATTCTTCCCTCCCTCCTTTAATACCTTATCCTTCCTTCTCTTCTTTTGTCCCTTCAGTGTTTGTAATAACAAACTTTCAATTTACTTTATAATCACAGGCATTCTTAACACAACACTAACCATAATGTTCAAGAAGTAAAAAATAGAAAGATCACTCTTCCACTGGAGTATAGACTAGGGTTATAAACAATAATCAAATCACAAGATGTCAGTTTCATTCTTATACATTGTTTTTCTATTCTATATTACCTGCCACATATCCGAGAAAACATATGGTATTAATCTTTTTGGGACTGGCTTATTTCACTAATCATAATGGTCTCCAGTTACATCACATGATGGTGAATAAGGTGTCAGTCTTCCACCAGCTTTCAGAGAAAATGTTGTATCTTATTCTTCTTCCCATGCCGTAGAACAGCTAGCCTTGCTCTACATATAGCAGATGCCAATAACCATATGCTGAAAGAGTTCCTTACTATATAGACAGACTGGCATGTGCAGGATTTATAGACTATTGAAAAACAAATCGTCTCCAGGAGAGGGGGGATGGTAGAAAGTATGTTTCACAGTAATTTCTCATTAGTAATGATGTTAGTTCTCTACCAACTGCTTAGCAGGGGATCATCTGATCTGTTCTCTGCAGCTAGCTTATTGATTGTGTGGGTCGATGTAATCTGATGCAAAAAGAACTAAGAAAGTGGGAGGCAGCATATTCCTAGATAACTGCTAAGAAGCAGAGAGGTTATATTTCATGCATCCAAGCTGAGTAGCCTCCCATGAAGTTATTGGTAAAAGCAATCTAAAACTGACAATTTTGTTTTATCAGTGTCTAATCATTAGTTAGATGTACAGAAATGTGAAGATATACTAAAGAGAAACTAAATCTATATGGGAACAAAATAAAAATTGCTTTTCTTTTTGCATCTTCAGTATTGATATCAAAGTCTTAGAAGAGAATGGCTCAGAATTTCCATCTCCCTAGATATCCGATGCTTAACCATTTGGTTTCTAGTTATTCCTCACACTATGTGCAAGTCAACATGATTAGCTTGGAAAAGAAGACAATAAAACAACACCCACACGGCAAAATTCTCAAACCAACCTATCAACCAATTTAACACCCATCCTCCAAATGCAAACACTTTATCTATAAAACAGACAAAAATATTGTTGAAGAAAAGAATGAAACTATTGAATAAAAGAGCACTTTGTCTTAATTGCAAATTTAATATATTCAATAGAGTACCTAAGACAAATGAGACACTCAAGATTGCCAATTTCTTGCCCTCCACCCCAGGAGACAATGCTAAATGTTACCTGCCAGAGAGGGTCTTTTTGCTCAGGGAAGAGCTCAAAGTACTTGTGGGCCAGTTGCACTGGAGGAAGAGTTTGCAGTCTCAGGTTGGTCCAGCTGTGCACGAAGTTGGCCAAGTTCACAAAGGTATATAATCCTAGGCGGTCGTTCCCATAGTTCGATAAGTGGGTCATGAAAATGCTGATCTGAAAGATAAAAAGAAATGGCCACAGGATCATTCACTTAAGCTCACACGTAAGCTCAAAAGTGGCAATACAAGCTCCATATGGCACCTCATCTAAAACTGGAATTTATGGGAAGTACAACTATCTTTTTTTGTAAGAAGCTCTCATTTCAAATTATATCAATATCACACTTATAGTTTTGACCTAATTGGGGAATTATTGATGCAAAGCTTAACATAAGAATTCATCATTTTCTACTGGAAAAACTTTTTGTACTTATTCCTCCATTCCATATGATTTTCAAAGGTAAGTCTTAGAAATCCATTTTACTTCTTACCTTACAGATCTCTAAGAGTCATAATGCAACCCAAGTATTGTAGTAAGTTAAAAATTGAAATTGGCATTTCTTCATATGAAGCTAACCAACAGTTTAGCATTATCTTACCTACCAGTTTTTTTTTTTTTTTCGTATGATGGAACCAATACCATCAAACCTCCAAGTTTAGTAACTTCTAGAGTAGTGAAGAATCAAGATTAGATCAGTTCTAACTGTTCCAGGTATTTTCTGGCATACATATGTATACATATTGAAATGAAATCAGACTTGAGAAAACTTGTTTCCTTGTGATAAAATGAAGAATTCTTACTGTAGTAATGAAACTGTTAAATTCTACGCAGAAACTTATTTCATATAGGCCAAAACTCTTCCCTACATATAAATCACTTTACTATTTTTGATACATCAACATTAACTCTCAAAATATTACAATATTTAAGTTTTGTTCCTTTGTTGATAAGAGACTAACAAAAGATGAAATCTAGATGGACTTTGAAAGAACAATTTAAAAATTGAACATATTTATAGATGTAATCTAACATCTGGTCTGTCTAATATTCCAGAAAGAATTTAAAAAATACTAAGAAAATGAGAAATTCATATTTCTGGTCTAAATTGCAAAGATTATTTATGCAAATCACAAAAAGAGTTATTCTCAACCAATCTGGAAAACAGCATACATAGGGAAATAAGCCAGTCCCAAAGGGATAAATATCACATGTTCTCCCCGATCTGTGATACCTATAATAGAGCACATAAAAGGCAGTCTGTAGAAGTGAAATTGATACTTTGAGAAGCAATGACTTGAACAACACTTGTCTTTAATGTTGAGGAGATGTTTTTTTTTTTAATAATATTTGTTGGCCGGTGCAGTGCCTCACTAGGCTAATCCTCTGCCTGCTGCGCCGGAACCCCAGGTTCTAGTCCCGGTTGTTCCTCTTCCAGTCCAGCTCTCTGCTGTGGCCTGGGAAGGCAGTGGAAGATGGCCCAAGTGCTTGGGTCCTGCACCCACATGGGAGACCAAGAGGAAGCACCTGGCTCCTTGCTTCGGATAGGTGCAGCGCTCCGTCCGTGGCGGCCATTTGGGGGGTGAACTAATGGAAAAGGAAGACCTTTCTCTCTGTCTCTCTCTCTCACTGTCTAACTCTGCCTGTCAAAAAATATTATTTGTTGAACTCTTTACTTAACATAAACATGTGTATAAATTTGATTGAAAATAGATCTCAGGGGCCGGCACCATGGCTCACTTGGTTAATCCTCCACCTGCAGCGCCAGCATCCCACATGGGTGCCAGTTCTAGTCTTGGTTGCTCTTCTTCTAGGCCAGCTCTCTGCTGTGGCCCGGGAATGCAGCGGAGGATGGCCCAAGTGCTTGGGCCCCTGCACCTGCATGGGAGAGCAGAAGGAAGCACCTGGCTCCTGGCTTCGGATCAGCACAGCTCCGGCCGTAGCGGCCATTTCGGTGGTGAACCAATGGAAGGAAGACCTTTCTCTCTGTCTCTCTCTCTCACTGTCTATCTCTATCTGTCAAATGAATAAAAAAAAGAAAATAGATCTCAGTAAAAAATAGGAGTGGGAATAAGAGAGGAAGGAGGAAGAGGCATTGGGAGTATGGGTGGAAGAGTGGGCACAAAGGGAAGAATCACCATGTTCCTGAAGTTGCAATTATGAAGTGTATGAAGTTTGTATCTGTAAAACTCTATAGTTCTGCATACATTCCCACAGACTTACTTCTAAGGGTACAGTTTAAAAACTTGCCATGGAGCCCCAAGTCCCCTTCAGCTGGGTGGCAAAAATACCATCTTAAGTATTAAAGTGATCATAAGGGTAGGATTAAGGGTCTGGTAATAATAATAGATAGAATTAAAAAGGAGTGAATGCTCCAGCATGGGAAACAGTCCACACAACAGAGTCATAGAATGACAATTGCATTAAATAGCACTCTGACCTAAGAATCAGCCCTTAAGGTGTTCTGTTCTGGCTGAAAAGCCTAGGAGAGCATTTCAGTTATGGAAGGCTAAGATACTGAGGCAAAAGTGTCCTTCATGAAGGATCTCGGTGAGTGAGACCCCAGTGGAATGAAGTGGTCATCAAAGAAGAAGGTATTTTTCTCTGAAGGGAGAGATAACTTTATTTGCTTATGGTCTTGTCTAAGTACTGATGGAGTTTGTGGATTCAAAAGGCTTCCATAGCCTAGAAAGCTCATGTCAAGAGCCTCAGGTGATCTCCCATCCCACTGACATCATACATAAGAGTGTTATTGTTAAATTAACAAGAGTCATGGTGTACTAACTTCCCATTCAAGACCTCTGTGTTCAAAAAGCTGTAGTATAACTATGTCTAAGTTCTCCCAAAAGATATATCATTCTCGGGTTCTTTGTTAAAGTTAATTAAGTTTCTAAAAAAAAAGAAAGAAAGAAAAGAAGTGAAATTAACTTCAAGATGCAATGCCTTTGAATAGCCCTTGTCTCAACTGTTAAGAAACAGTTTTTCTTTGCTTGTTTGTTTTGTTTTGTTTTTACCATGTAAATTGTTGAACCCTTGATTTAGTATAGAGTTAGTCTTCTATGTATAAAGTTAATAGAAAATGGATCTTAGTGGAGAATGAGACTGAGAATGGGAGAGGGAGGAGGAGTAGGAGAGTGGGTGGGAGGGTAGGTATGGTGGGAAAAATCACTCTATTTTAAAGTTGTACTTATGAAAATGCATGAGGTTTGTATTCCTTAAATAAAAGGTTTCTTTGGTGTAGGGAAAGATTTTATTTACATCATTAGGAAAGTAAGATTAACGTGTTTTATAAAGTATATGAAGTATAGCCACTGTAATTGAACAAAAAGTAATATAGAAGAAAAGTGTCTTAGGACTAATGTTGTATATGGATTCTCACAGACTGTTTTCTAAGGAACTATATTTCTTGATGATTTCAGGCACTTGGGAATAAAAACGAATTTGCAGCAATCATTCCAACATCATTTTCATTGCAACCTAGTTAGAATAGTAGCTATGTACTCAATGTTATACTGCAGACATTTTGTTGCTGATATATAGTAAGTCACTGGATAACTGTAAATGCTCAGAGAAAAGGCTTTTAATTTAAAAATATGAAAGCATTGTTTGCACCAGTATTTAAAAAAAAAATTTGCCAAGGACTTACAAATCAGAGAACTGGGCTCATTATTTGAATGTCCTTTTTACTTTGGAAAAGACATCATATTTACTCATGTCATGCCAGATTAGGGGAAAAAAGTCTCTGAGGAAAACCTATTAGAATTATCAGACTCAATCATCACCATGGTTGGAGATAGAAAGAAAAATCTGAGAGATTGGACCATTGACCCTAACATCCATAAATTACATAAAATCAAACTGAAAACTATATAGTACTTACTATGAACCAAACAGCATTCTAATTTGACCCTCTTACCAATAATATGTTGTTACTGTCCACTTTTACAGATAAAGAAATTGTACCCCAGTGCCGGTAAGTAGCTTGTCCAAATCTTACATCTAGTCAGTGACAGAGCAGGCAGTCAGACTTCTGGATACCACGCAATAGTGAACCCGAAACCTTCACCCAACATACATACATATATATATATATATATGTATATATACATGTATCGATATGTATCAATATATATGTATAGATATAAAACCTGACATAATTATTTTTCCTTTTGCCTTTTTTGAGAGAAAGAACGTATTTCTCTAGTAAACTGTACGAACAAGGTAAGAATTATCTTAGCAATTAAAGTTTTTAAAAAAATTGAAATGACAAGAAAATAAATAACCTTTGGAATTAAAAACTTTTATGACAATGCATTATAGTACTTGAAAGAACATTACTATTAGGATAAAAATTTATCATTGAAGGCAAAAATTACTCCTATCATATTTCATGTTTTCTTTCCCTTGGGATATAGTCAAAGCTTCTTGTTCTGAAGGTCAGAAAAGACAAAGACTAGTTTAAAAATACTCTATCTGAAGTATTTTAGGTAGAAATTTAAATGAAATCCCCCAAATGTTTGTTGGCATAATGCTCTTACTTGAGATTCATACGGAATCATTTGAATAAGCTCAGGGTTAGCATGTCAGTGGCTCTTCCATTGGCCAGTCTCTCATGCTAAGTCTCTTTCATCTCAAGTAGGAAGTGCCCTCTTGACAGGACTTAATTACAGAGTTTCTGAAACATAACATGGTGTCAGTAGTTGATCACCACATAATCACAATTGCTACTATGATAACTTACTTATAATCACCACAAAATAACATGCATTTGGTCTCAATAAGTGTGCATTTATCTCATGTCACCACTGTAATTAAGAAATGAGGCAGTGGAAGTAGTTGTGCTTCAGGATAATTATAGTTTCCCAGGACAGAAATGATTATGAAAAACCAGGCTGCAAGCTGAGTGCCTAAAGAAATACGATAATGCCCTAGAAATCTATCACCTGCCCTCTAGCGTTGTTATTTTAAGACAGAATTTTAAGGCACCCGTGAGTGCCTAAAGCCTGAGAAAATTATAAATAAAAATCTACTTTGAGAGAATTGTAAAGACTATTTTTATATCGTAGGCAGATGCACATTATCATTTCATTAGAGTATTATCATAATGGTGTTAAAAGACAAGTTCTAAGTCATTTTTCCAGAATTTCCTTAGGAGAATAAGCTTTGTTTTATGAAGGAAGTATAAACCTTAATGCAGGGCAAATGGAAAAAATCTGCCTTTGGAAGAAAACTGAGCCTGGAAATGTATGGTTCTAAGCTGAGGTGTGCTGTTGCATTTAAATTTCTCTTTGTTGAAAATAAAAGCAAGCACCCTGGTCACAACGATTGCAGTCGTTGTTGTATGGGGCAGCATGTGCACATGCCTTACTGGTTAGAAACAAATTAGTGCTGGTGTATGGTCAATTGACTGCACTTTAAGAAAAAGCAATTCTGCAAGCACAGCTTAACTGTGCATATCTGGCTTTCTAAAAGCACCTATTGTGCAGACAGAGCATTTTAGTTTTAGTATTTCTGGGCAAATGGCATGCTTAAAAAAAGAAACAAAACCTATTTTGGAGAGTACAGGGAAAGTAAGACGTGTTAAGAATGAATGTGTTATAAGGCCTAAGTAAGGGAAATCAAAAGATAAGCAGGATGAGATAGTAGCAAATAATTATTCTTTCATAGGCAAAATATATTGCGGCTATGTTACCCATAACAGTGTATGTTCCATTGCTTACCCTTCCTTTTATTTATTTGTTTGTTTAGTCCTTTATTAATATACTAAGAGTACTTTTGCTCTCTTCTATTCAGAGTATCATCTGAAGAAACTATGACTATCTGAATGCAAAATGTTTAGATATGCAACTCACTGTACATTGAAATATTGCAGCTCAGAGATATGCATTGATTCAGATAAGCAGAGCTTTATCTTTTCCATGAGAAAGACAGGCAAGGACATTTTACTTAATGAATGAGCTAAAGAGTAATATATCAAGTTCTAGTATCAGTAGGCCAACTGCAAGAAGCCTTGCAGATGTGTCTCCCAAGTCTGGGTGCTGTTGCGGCTGTTATCCAGCCAAGCCGGAGCCATTTTTACTTGTCTTTGGCACATCTACTTATGTTCTGTCCTCAACTCCATTATAATGTCATAAAAGCTCAAATTTTTTCCCTTTTATCCATAAAAAATATAAAAGCGAGTTTTTGCTAATCTCATAGTCAAATTGTTCATAAGAGCATTAATGATAATTCATTAACCTGGTCAGCAGATGCAATAGGAATACACCAAATTTAGGATGATATTACCTAGACTAAATCCACTTAGTGATACATCCAGAGGTTCTGGAGACAAGGAGGTTTTTAAAAACAATAATTTATAAATGCTAATAATAGGGAGTTGGGTAAATGTAACTGAACTCTATGGATAACCCTTAACTATGGGTAAAAGCACTGTCATAATGACAAATGGGAGAGTAGTAAATAAATGTGGACCAGTGGCTACGTGCCTCACGACTTTAATTGCAAATTATATAATTAATTTCTTTTGATAACATCTTATTTTAACCTCTCATATGAAATTGCTAATATCTAAAATATAGAAAGAGTGGAAGGAAAAAACAATGAATAAAATTAAAACTAAAGGTCTTATTTTATGTAAAAAATGAAGTATTAATTATGTAGGTTGTTTAAAATATTTTTGTTACCAATGCTAGAACAATTTCCTTGCTTTTCCTGCTTGTTGAATAAACACAGTGTAATTATAAATGGAAATGCATGTTCATAGCCATAATATTTCATACATTATCTTAAATTGTATGTTAAAAATGTTTACAGCATACAGTTTTTTTAAAAGATTTCTTCATTTATATGAAAGAATTACACAGAGAGAGAAGGAGAGGCAGAAAGAGAGAGGTCTTCCATTGCTGGTTCACTTCCCAGTTGGCGCAACAGCTGGAGCTGTGCAGATCCAAAGCCAGGAGCCAGGAGCTTCTTCTGGGTCTCCCACACGGATACAGGGGCCCAAGGACTTGTGCCATCTTCTGCTGCCTTCCCAGGCTATAGCAGAGACCTGGATCGGAAGTGGAGCAGCTGGGACTTGAACCAGCACCCGTATGGGATGCCAATACTTCAGGTGGCAGCTTTTACCTGCTATGCCACAGCGCCGGCCCCAGCATACAGTTTTAAAGTACACATTATATATTTGGATATTTGGTTCTGTGTTTTTAGTGACTTTAACTATCAAATCATTTAGAGTAATCAGATACATGGTTTACATTTAAAAATATGACATACTGAAAGAGTTGATAGCAGTGTGCATTAAGGAGGAACTGATTAAGCTTGGGACACCCACATCTCATTATCAGTGTGCCAGTTCTAGTCACAGCTAATCTGTACTTCTGTTCCTGCTTCCTGCTAATGTACCTGCAAGGCGGTCAATAATGGCCCAAGCACCTGGCTTTGGCCTGTCCCAGCCCTGGTTGTTGCACATATGTGGGAAATGAAAAAGTAGATGAAAAATCTGTCTCTCTCTCTCTTTCTATCTGTTACTCTACTTTTCAAATAAATAAATTTTTCTTTACAAAAATTTTTGTAAAGCAATAAAAGAGGTATGTCATTTTTTATTTATTTATTTGAAAGTCAGAGTTACACAGAGATAGAAGGAGAGGCAGAGAGAGAGAGAGAGAGAGGTCTTCCATTCAATGGTTCATTCCTCAGTTGGCCACAACCACCGGAGCTGTGCAGATCTGAAGCCAGGAGCCAGGAGCTTCTTCTGGGTTTCCCATGCAGGAGCAAGAGCCCAAGGACTTGGGCCATCTTCTACTGCTTTCCTAGGCCCTAGCAGAGAGCTGGATGGGAAGTGGAGCAGCCGGGTCTCGAACCTGCACCCATACGGGATTCTGGCACTGTAGGAGGCGGCTTAAACTGCTATGCCACAGTGCCGGCCCCAAAAGAGGTATGTCATTTTAAGGCAACTTTCTAGGTGGTCATGCACAATATTTTTTATTGTAAATAATAGAGGCCAGTTTTGTGGCAAGGTGTGTTAAACTGCTGCCTCCAATGCCACCATCCCATACAAGTGCCAGTTTGAGAATTTGCTGTGCAGGTCTCTGCTAATGCACCTGGGAAAGAAACAGAAGGTGGTCCATGTTCTTGGGCCCAGCTGCCCATGAGGGAACAATGAATGGTGTTCTGGGCTCCTGGCTTCCGTATGAACCAACCCTGGCCATTGTGTTTATTTGGAAAGTTAACCAGAGGACAGAGTACCTCTCTTCTCTCTCTCTCTCTCTCTCTCTCTCCCCTTCTCTCTTTCTCTCCCCCCCCCCATCTCTCTTTCCCCTCATCCCTCTGCCTTTCAAATAAATAAATAAATAAATCTTTAAAAAAGATAAGCATTAAATATTAGCAGTCAGTTTCCATTTTTGCTTCTGTGGCTCTGACAGCATGCCGCACTTCAGAACAAGTCCATTGTGTTTAAAAATATGTCCATTAGCTTGTTAAATTATTGATCAGGCTTTTAGTTCTCATAAAACGTGAAGATGGTTGGAGTACAACGGAAGACATCTCTGACAGCTCATCTCTATAAAAAATAAGGAAAGTTTTCCCAAACCTAATAAAATTGTATTATTCTTCACTCGATCTGACATTATTTATTTATTTAAAGATGTATTTATTTGATAGTGCCAGTGCTCTGGCACAGCAGATAAAGCCGGCATCCCATATGGGTGCTGGTTCAAGTCCCAGCTGCTCCACTTCTGATTCAAGTCGCTGCTAATGCTCCTGGGAAAGCGGTGGAGAATGGCCCAAGTACTTGGGTCCCTGAACCCACATAGGAAACTTGGAGGAACCTCCTGGCTCCTGACTTTGGATTGGCCCAGGTCTGGTTGTTGAGATCATCTGGAGAGTGAACCAGTGGATGGAAAATCTTTCTCTGTCTCCGTCTCTCTCTCTTTGTCTCTCTCTCTTTCCCACCCCTCCCCTATAACTCTGCCTGGCAATTAAATATTTCAAAAAATATTTATTTATTTGAAAGAGTTGAGAAAGAGAGAGAGAGAGAGGGTAAGAGAGAGAGACCCAAACCAAAATAACTGCAATGGCCAGGGCTGGCTTAGATGGAGGCCAGAAGCCTGGAACACCATCCATGTCTCTCAGATGGCCCAAGTGTTTGGGCCATCTGCTACTTTCCCAGGCATATCAGCAGGGAGCTGGATCAGAACCATAGCAGCTGGGACTGAAACCTGGGCTCTGATAGGAGATGCTGCATTGCAAGTGGTAGCTTAACCTACTGCACCACAACTCTGGCCTCTAAAATACACTGTTTGAGACATAATATTTTGTTTTTCATAAATGAAACATACTGTAATTGATAGTTAATGGCCGATCTTTTCTTAACACGTTGTGTTGCTGAATATCAATTTACTTATATAACTTTACAAAGTTGTTGTATTTTTGGTTTGGCACTAGGAAACTTCTCTATTTTAGAAAAAAAGAAATGATTGTTAAGGAGACCCAGGGCTCTTTCTAAGAGATTGTGGGGGAATCCCAGAAAATCTAGCATTCAAAGCAGCCAACAAGTACACTTTAAAAATTGTAGAGGTTTATTTCATGTTAAATATTCTTACCACAATAAAACAAATACAATTTATAAAGGTTAGGATATACGAATCAGTGCTTCTTCATACACTACAGATTCTAACAGAGCTTTTGTAACAAATTCATCAAAGTTCCTTCTATTTTCTGCTTCCTCTCCTACTACCATTTTAACTGGTGGATTTTACTTGTAACAATCCTATACTTGTAATTAACACCATTTCATTATGAATTTTTCCTAGAATTGATTCCTTGTAAAAGTTCATTTACAAGTTTTAAATTTTGTTTTGGGAATGAATGAAATAGAAGTTGCTATTTCGATGTCTGTATCTATGCCTGCATATATGAACAGACTTAAACATTTTTTGCAACAAAATATACTTAGCTTTTGATTTCATTTCCTGTGAACTTTTGGAAGTACTCTTGGGCATTTTAGCTAACAACTGACTCTAGCTAGACATTTTAAGAAAATGAATATTGAAGAGAGACATTTTTATTTAAGAAAATTTCATTTCTCTTGCAGCAAAAATTATTGCTGGGCTTACCTTGATGAAATACAACCTAACATGTCTTATAGAGACACAACATAACTGTAATCTGAAACAAATACACTTCATTGATTCAGACGTCCTGTCAAGGTAGAGTCCTGTAAGACTCACTCTCAGTAGAGAGAAAGCAGAAGAGAAGAAAAGGAAGAGGAAGATGAAAGAAAGGGAGAAACAATGATGAAAATTATGGGGAGAAAGAGAGAGAGAGAGAAAGGATGAGAGAGAAGCAAAGAAAAATTATAAAATCAAACACATTTAACCAATAGTATATCAGATGGATAGGAAAAAAACCAGGCTGTTATGAGTGCTTTAGTGCATGTCTTTAAATCTCCCCTCAAAATAAATCCCAGGTATTGATCCTTCTACTCAGGCTACTTATCTAAGCAGAGGGGGCTCTTTTGTTCCACCTGACTTTCAATGTGATTTCATGTAAGATGTGCATCGCCACAACCATTTATAATTAATCACTCTTCCTAGTTAATGTTTTAACATCATATCTTCCTGACTATTAAAAGGAAAGCTTTTCTAGGGTGTTTGCAAAAATTAAATTTCTGATTTTTAATTTGAACCAGGTTTAATGAATAATGGTAACTTAATATGTTTTAAAAAATGAGAGGAGAAAGTAATCAAAATATTCTAGATGTCTTTACATCATTACATGCCTAAAAATGCAGAAAATGGCTTTGGATCGCTGTAATAATTCACATTGCTCCAGTTTTCACACAGTATGACAGAACAAACATGAAATCTGGTATCCGAATTCAGGATTTGGCAATTGCACTGCATTATTTTCTCCACAAACGTCTCTGAATCTCAGACTCCCGTACCATTAAGTGAAAAGAGAAAGTAGCTTCACAGATTTACTGTGATGCTTAAATAGGTTGGAGTATGTCAAAACATTTTCTAAAGTGAAAACTACTGAGCGAAAGTTATCATTATCATGTATATTCAATTAAAGTAAATTGATAATAGAGTAGGTCCTCATTATCAGTTTCAGGGGTTTTTCACAGTCAACTGCAGGTCAACAATTTTAAATGAACAAATCCAAATATAAAATATCCATAAATTTTAAATAAATTTTATTGTACTATTTACTATGGTAGTTGTATTTCATTGTACGCTATTGTTAATCATTTCTTGTGCCTAATTTATAAATGGAACTTATCATAGGTATAAATGTGCTTGAAAAACTATAGAATATGATACAGTTTGGTCTATGTGAGGTTTGAGGCATGCATGGGGAGTTCTTGGAGTACTTTCTCCAAGGATAAGCAGGGAGTACTGTAATCAATTTGTCAAATGTAATTTCAATTATTTGATATATCAAAGAGTTAATACCTTTTGTAACCAAAGCCAATATTTCACTATTTTGCTGACATTTCCTATCTGTATCTATATCTAAATGTATTATCTATATATCATGGGTTTTGATAATTAGTTAGATTCTAGCTAAACAGGAAATGTTGGATACATGCATACCAGAGTGGAAATGACTTCATTTCATATCTAATACATAGTACTCTTTGTATTCTTCATGTTATTTCTTAATAAATGCAAGTTTTACCCATCAGGATCACCTCTGACAGTGGCAGTTAAAAATCAATACGGTAGGAGATTGCTAAATGAAATCCCTTTGCTTCATTTTAAAAAGCACAATGAGTTGATTTCAGATGCTGACACTACTGAAAGGTAGTGTGATGAACTGGTGTCTTTCTTGCTCCACCTCATGCAACCAAAATGAAAGAGCACTTCTCAACCCTTTCCCCAAGTCCCTTGACCTTTAGGGCGGGGACTGCTTGACACATTACACATTTACTTGGTTATTGATGGTCTAGTCCCTCACTCCCACATTAGAATGTAAGTTCTTTGGATACAAGGACTCTGCTGCTGTTATGCATGACTATATCCTCAATGCTTAGGAAAATGCCTGGCACACAATCAGTGTGCAACAAATATTTATTGAAAGAACAAGTGAATCCTTGGTAACATAAAGTAGAATCCTTGGTAACATGCCAGTGGAAAGCATGGAGTAGCTTAATTGCTTTCCAATTATTCCCCAAATTCTAAACGTGAAGGGAAAAACAAACAATCTATCATAACACCCTGAAAACACCTGGCATTTAATAGGATATGATGAATCACTAAATCACATTTGTTATTTGAGTTTTTGATGTCTCTGATCAGATTAAATGTGACAGAAGTTCCATTCTGCATCTGATTATTTGTCAGTGCCCCGGTTTCTCAGTCATAATATTTGGTTAGTGAATTATTAACAAATCAGAACTGTTTTGATTCAAGAACCGACCAGAGTATAAACACTGATCTTTCTGAATAGAGAAGTTGGGCAGCAACTTCTTCAAAGCGGCAGTAAATAGGGCAGCTGTTCTAACAGAGAACAGAAGGTTCCTGATGTATTTGAGTGAGCAGGAGCTTTACCTTCTATTTTTCTTGTACATGAATAAGGCTTAAGTGATTAAAAGGCAATCCATGCTTGCAACCATATTGTTATTGCATTTATTATGAGCTTTGTTTTTCTTTAGTAGGCAAGTCAGGTCTGAAATTTTAGATGTCACGGTAATGGTGCTTTAGATTACCTTGATTTTGAACAGTGATCTTTTGGTTTTATGCCATAGGAGAAAACCAAGGCTGCTTTCCATGTGAGATACGTGGAATTACTCTTTTTTTTTTAAGGGGATCAAATCTCCTTTTCAACCTTGTTGCAATGATGCCACATAAAATTCATTAAAGTATAAATTCATACTCAGTAATTATCATGGGCAGTTGTCCAAGGGGTGGAGAAAACATGTCAGGTCTTCATCACTGTGAGCTTCACTGATGCCATTACATAGAGTTCAACAGTTTTCACTGGTAAGTACTAATTTTATTTATTCAACAACCAATTGGCAAATATTTACTAAATTCTTAGTCAGTGCGTGGAAATCTGTTAGAACCTGACGCTGTAATAATGAATGGATTGTGCATGGCTTTTTCCCAAAGGAGTGTAGGATGAATTGCAGATATGAAAAAAGGCAGATTACAATACAAAACTGAAATTCCATCACTCTATGAAACCACACAGATGCTGGGGGCAGGGCACTGATCCAAGGCTGGCAGAATTTTTCTTGAGAAAAGGGGCACTGGAACTGAGATTCAAAGGATAAGTTAGGAACATTATAGATGAGCAAATGGGTTGCAGTGAAGGTCAGTGACATGCTGCTGATGTTTTGTTTAGAGAACTGCTTATGAGAGAGGCAGTTGGTGAGAGTACATCCTAGAAACTATAGGTTGTACAGTGTGGTCCATGTAAGGAGGTAGGATAGCAAGAGAAAGCATGAGACCACTTCACATAGATCTTTTACACTCTTGAAAGATTTTTATTTAATTCCCAAGAGTACTGGAAAATCATTGAGGGATCTTGAATTGGGGGGGAGGATGGTATGTCAAGGATACATTTTTATATGTCCATATTACTTTACAAAGAAGAGAGCAGACTACAGTTGGAAGTTATTTGGACAGGTGTTGCAGGCCTGTGGTTGACAGGTGAGGGTCACCTCAATAGCATTAGTGTGAAAGAAGCAAAACCAAATGGATTCAAAAGGTGTTAAATTAGTGAATCTCTAGTATTCTGTGAAAAATAAAAAAATAGGAATTAAGGGTGATTCTCAGGCTTCTGGCTCAGGTAACTGGGTGAATCCTGGAGAAATTTTGCCCAAATAGGAAAAAAAATGGAGGAATAAATTAAAAAAAATGAGAGAAACAAACAAATTTTTAAAGCAGCGGATATAAAGAATAAGCACTAACAAGGGAAGCAAAGAAGCATGCTGTGGTTGCTCGGAGCTTCCGGCTGAACCTGCATGAATTTATACAGAATCTCCTGTGTACGCTATTCTCCAGCGTTAAGCCATCAGAAGGCAGCTGTAGGTTTGGAGGGGAGCAGGCAGTTGAATTTTTCAACAACTGAGGATTTTACAAATTAACAGAAGGGAAAATAATGGTATAAGTAATGTCTTACTAGTGACTGGAAGAAAGAGATTGAAATTATCTCACAATGTTAATTTCTGCAAATTAGTAACATTTTGAGTCTTCTAAAATATATATTTTAAAACATTTTAAGTAGCTAATTTATGACTACATGATAATGCTTAAAAAAAATGCGTTTGCTTAGAGGGGTTGACACCGTGGCATAGCGTGGCAGGTGGGACGGGACCGGGGGTGGGGGGAATTAAGCAGCTGCTTGCATTGCCAGCATCCCATATCAGAGTATTTGTTCAAGTCGAGGCTGCTCTATTTCTGATCCAGCTCCCTGCTAAAGCTCCTGGGAAAACAGAGGAAAATGGTCATTTATTAAATGTTTTATTTATTTAAAAGGAAAATTTACATACACACAGAGAGAGAGAGAGAGAGAGCAATTCCATATCCTAGTTCATTTCCAGAATGAATACAATGGCCAGGGATGGGCCAGGCCAAAGCCAGCAGACTGGACCTCCATCCTGAATTCTCAAGTGGTTGGTAGAGGCCAAGAACCTGTGCTATCTTCCCAATTGCAAGTGAAGCAGCCAGGACATGAATCACTGCTCATAATGGATACTGGCATCACAGGTGTTGGCTTTACCCACTGTGCTATCCATCTGCCTTTCAAATAAAATAAAGCTTTAAAAATACATTCACTTATTGAAGTGCATATTTTAAAGCTTTGATCAAAGAATATCAAGAATTATTGAAAATTGGTCGCTTTTAATTGTACAGAACTTATAAGCCTTCTACTGGCTCAAATATCAAGGACTATTCTGATTAGTAGCAGCAATGAAGGGGCAGATGGACAGTATGTTCTTTTTTTAAGATTGATTTATTTATTTGAAAGGCAGAAATATAGAGAGGCAGAGGTAGAGAGAGAGAGAGAGTGAGAGAGCGAGCGAGCGAGGCAGAGAAGTCTTCCATCTGCCAGTTTACTCCTCAAATGGCTGCAATGGCCATAGCTGGGCCAATCTGAAGCCAGGAACCTGAAACTTCTTCTAGGTCTCCCATGCAGATGCAGGGGCCTAAGAACTTGGGCCACCCTCCACTGCTTTCCTAGGCCACAGAAAAGAGCTGGATTGGAATTGAGGCACCTGGGACTTTAACCAGCTCCCATATAGGATGCTGATACCACATATGGTGGCCCTGCCTGCTATGCCACAGCACTGGCCCCTGTAGTATGTTTTTATTTTTTAAATAGAAAAAAGTATCAAAATTTTCTTAGGCTGACACTTTTCCCTTTCCTACTTTGAAGTATAATGGAAAGAAAGGAAGCCAAGGGAAAAATGGATATCTGTACTAGGATGCAAACTAAAATTATATGAGTGTTTTATGAGCTTCTCTCTTGGTCAAGCATATTTTTTCATGATAGAATACATGAATTCCTTGTGAATCGATGTGACACCAGGGAAAGTATCCTGAGTTATTTTGCACACAATCACAGACTAGAGGGTGTTTCTCAAAACATGTGATTTCAAAGAGCAAGAGCCTTTAGGATGTATAGAATGAAGTATGCGGTGAAAGACAATGAATATAGCTGTGCTCTGGGACATAATGCCACCAATTGTTGTGTGATTCCTGATGAAAGCAACAGGCTACTGTGACAGGCACAGCATTTGAATGTCCTCTACACTGGACGCATCCTTAATAGATTGGTGTAACCAATCAATCAGTGATTTATGAATATGGAACATGGCTTAGGAAAGCATCAGGCTGCTGAACAGAGGTAAAGAGAAGCTTCCTAAATTAAAGTGGAAAGAAGAAAAATAAGTTTAAAAAATGGAACAAAACATCTAAAACCATGAGATAATATTAAAAGGTATGAAATATACATAATATCAGATTAAAGTGAGAATGCAACATAAGGAAACTTAAGTAAAAGAACTGAGAAGTTTCTAAAACTACTGGCAGATATGATATCCCAAACCTAGGAAGCTAAGAGAACATCAAGTATGATTTACACCAACAAACATACAAAGACAAAGAAACAAGAATACAAAAACTGAACCCAGAAAGACGAAGGGGAAAAGTCTGATCTATAGATGCACACAAGGTTTAGAATTACAGTAGTAGATGTTTTCATCAGAAATCATGAAGCAAAAAGATAGTGGAATACAATACTTAATATCTTGAAAGACAGAAACCACCAACCTAGAATTTTATCTCCAACAAAATTATGCTTTAAAAGTGAAGGGAAAGGAAAGACTTCTGTAATTAAACAAAAATGGAGGGGGTTCTCTGAGAGCAGACTTGCCTGCATAGAAAGGCTAAAAGAAATTTTTCAGGGGCCCGCACCATGGCTCACTTGGTTAATCCTCCGCCTGCAGTGCTGGCATCCCATATGGGCGCTGGGTTCTAGTCCCGGTTGCTCCTCCCCCAGGCCAGCTCTCTGCTGTGGTCGGGATTGCAGTGGAGGATGGCCCCAGTGCTTGGGCCCTGCACCCGTATGGGAAACCAGGAGGAAGCACCTGGCGCCTGGCTTCAGATCGGCATATTTCCAGCCATAGCAGCCATTTGGGGGGTGAACCAATGGAAGAAAGACCTTTCTCTCTGGCTCTCTCTCTCTCACTGTCTATCTCAATCTGTCAAATAAAAAAAAAAAAAAATTCAGACATAAAAAAGGTATAGTCCAGGAAAGGAAAAAATTTTAATGGAATGAAGGTAAAGTAAATTTTTTAAATTTTCCTTTTTAAAATTTAATTATAAAAAGGAAGCAAATTTTATGTATTTCCTATATACAGGTTTAAGAGCATAATGATACTTTCCACTCTACTCTGCCTCCCTCACCTTCCTCACTGCTATCCTCACTCCTTCTTTCTGTATTTTTCTTTTAAATTTTACAATGACATACTTTCAATTTTTATAATCACAAGCTTTGCTCGCTGGCTAAATAAAGAATTTAACAAGTAGTAAGCAGAAAAACCATTGTTCCTCAAGAATATTGACATAAGTTATAAATAATAATTGATTCTCACAATGTCAATTTTACTTATTTATCATGTATTTTTTAGACTCTACATATTAGTTAGAAAAATCAAGGAAAATATATGGTATTTGTATTTTCATACAGGCTTATTTCACTAAGTACAATGTTCAAAGAGTGATAACAGCAGTAACGCATTGGGTGGCAATAGCACTGACTAAGTGTAATGATTAAAACCCATGTCACAGAAAATGGCAGAGAAGAATTAGGAATGACTGCATTATAGGGTGTCTGCACTACCTGTAATGCAATTATTCAAAAGTAATCTTAGATTAGTTGAAAATATACACTGTATACTTTTGGATGATAACTAAAGAAAATAAAAAAGTTTGTAATTAGGGGGCTGGAGCTGTGGTGCAGCAGGTCAACGCCCTGGCCTGGAGTGCTGGCATCCCATATGGGTGCCGATTCTAGTCCCGGCTGCTCCTCTTCCCATCCAGCTCTCTGCTATGGCCTGGGAAAGCAGTAGATGATGGCTCAAGTCCTTGGGCCCCTGCACCCACATGGGAAACCCAGAAGAAGCTCCTGGATCCTGGCTTCGGATTGGCACAGCTCCAGCCATTGGGGCCATCTGAGGAGTGAACCAGCAGATGGAAGACCTCTCTCTCTGTCTCGACCTCTGTAACTCTGTTTAAAAAAAATTGTAATTAGTTCTAAAAGAGAAGATAGAATAGAATAAAATAAAGTGTTCAATTAAAATTAAAACAGAAAAAGAAAGGAGGGGAGGGCAAAGGGCAATACAACAAATACAAAAAATTGTAATATGGAGGATCCTAATCTAAAGACAGTAATTAAAATAGCTTATTGTGGCTGGTGTTGTGGCATAGCAGATAAAGCCACTGCCTGCAATGCCAGCATACAATATGGGTGCTGGTTTGTCTCCGGGGTGCTCCACTTCTGATCCAGCTAACTGCTTATGGCTTGGGAAAGTAGCACAGGATGGCTCAAGTGTTTGGGCCCCTGTACCCACGTAGGAGACCCAGAGGAAGCTTCTGGCTCCTAGCTTCAGCCTGGCTCAGCCCTGGCTATAGTAGCTATCTTAGGAGTGAACCATCGGATGCAAGATCTCTCTCCTTGTCTCTCCTTCTATCTCTATAACTCTGACTTTCAAAAAAATCAATAAACCTTTAAAGAAGATTGTCAGTGTGTATAAAACAAATGATACTCAACTACATGTTGTATATAAGGTACCTATTGTCAATGTAAAGACTTTGATAGGCTAAAAGTAAAGGGATGGGCAAAGATATACCACACTAAAAACGAAATAATATATTCAATGCTAACACAAATTAAAGAATGTCAGAGTACTTATGTTAATTTCAGAAAAGCAGAGGTAACAGTGAAAAAGATTATAATGGCTATAAAGTATTCATGGTCCTGCTGAGAGCTGACACTATACTTTGTACACTCACACGTATGCCCACACATACCAGGAACACTCACTCACATATGAATTTGCACACACACACTTACACATATGTGTGCAGAGATATAGCACCTTTAAAAATATTTTACTTAACAACTTAACATGGATAATGCTAACGTCTTCATTAAGTTTTGTTTTAGCATGGCTTAAATCAATATTCTGTTAGAATATTGACTTGATTTAATTCTTATAAGTACTAGCACCACATTTAAAGTCCCTCTGGGTTTTTTTAAACCATTATTGCCTTTCAGAAAAGAAGTCATATAAAGACAATGAATAGTTCTCCAGCTGATACTGCCTGAGTCACGTTAGAATAAATCTCCTTTGGAAACATTCTGAGAAATAAAAACACATATTACATTATAAAATTATAATTAAAATGAACTATGTGGTTAATAAGTTTAGTCTGGGGGACCAAACCTTCTATGTGAGAGTCAACTCTCAGCAGTGATATATTATATTCTTATAAGAAAATCTAAGACACTAAAATTCTTTTTTTCTCTCCATTTCACCACTTCCTATTCCCCCATCTCCTCTTTCCTTCTTTTCTACTCTCTTGTACACTGACATGAATATGGATTTTGCTGGCCTTAGTCTTTTTGTTGTACTAGCCAAATATTCTATAATTTCCAGGCTGTCAAATTCTGATCTGCATGCCAACTGGCTATATTTTTAAATGCATGAATAGTATTGTGAACAAAAACACTAATCTCATGTGTCCATTTCCCATACCCAAGTAGCACCATCCTTGGTTGTCTTTCATAGCAGTTCTTTGAGATTCAAGTATTAAACATGTATCATATCTTGACAGTCTACTATTATATATTATAGTCTGCTATTATAGGTTAACAAATACAGACCATTTATTGCTGTTGGATTTCCTAGAACATTTGGACCTGGTAACCCCCAAAACAGCTGCAGTTACACAAAAGGATTGCTGAAACCTAGATTTTGTGTTGACAGAGTACTAATTTTAATAATGACAAATTGTCTCAGAATTCAATGCTTTTCACAGTCATGACCTTTCTGCTCCCAAAACAAAGCCATGCATGTGCCTGGAAATTGTTCCTGTCCTTTAATTTAGTATCTTTATAGATTTTTTTCAGCACATTTGATAAAAGTTAAATATACTGTTGGTAAACTTTCCTCAATGAAAGTTCAAAAAAAAAATCATCTCTTGTGTATTCCTATAGCGCTTTGACCATGAATAGTTTTGTGCTATTGTTTCCTGTCCTTCAATAAATTAATTAAATAATCTTCTACTAGACCATGAGTTTATCTGAAGTAGGGATACATTTTTACAATTATTTTGGACTCCATATAATCCTGGTCTAAGACAAAACAGGAACTCCAAACTCAGATGCACAAAGGAGCCAGCAAACAAGTTATAACTGGGAAGGCTGAGTTTATAAATTAAACACACACACACACACACACATACACACACACAATGATGAAAAATTGCATTCATATTCAAGACAAGAGAGAGTAGTGGTGTCAGTACTGAGTTAGTGATCTCACACTTTATTCTCCACACTTCAATAGATAGCCATACTATTTTTCAGAAGATTTTATGTAAATTTCGTTGATACATTTATCTTTTTTTTTTTTAAAGAAAAGTAGTGAATTATATATCTGCAGAGCAAAACATACCTGTAAGTGGAATTCAGACCATTGGCAACAAGTTTTTCAATCTGTGAGGAAAATATTTGACAAATGCATGAATGGCTAAGAGTAAGGCACCACTTGCGTTGAGAAACAGAGAAATGTTGTTACTAGTGATTGTCCTACTTCATTTTTGGAGTTGAATTGAGCTCAAGACACATCCAATCCTCAGTGTATAGAGATGATTCTCTGGGCTCACTGAGAAACTTTTTTCATGGATACAGAAAATGCTATCTGGTAGCTCTTTTTTGTTCACCTACAAATTACTCATGTTCTTCACTTTGTGAGCAAATTACAAGTTGTCAATTTATGATGAAGAGAAATAAGATTTTATGACATAAGCAATCCAGCTGTAAACCTGAAATAACAAGAAAAGCTTCTACACTGCCAAGTAATGCCTAATTTGTGAAGTACTGTAAATCTTTTAAGTTTTTATGTTTATAGTTTTTTTATTTTCTTATTATTTAGGTAGTTTTTGGTAGAACTAATCACTGTTAATAGGAACATTCAAATCTCTTACCCTTAAATACCATATATTGCATCATTCAATAAAAAATGAACATGTGGATGAAAAAGTGATAGGGAGATAGAAATCCAGCAGTTAGATTTTGTGGGTTCCATATTCTCTTATCTCCTTGACTACTTGTTGTAAAATAACAAACTGGAGATTTTCAGTATTTTTGTGTCAATAGAAAGGGCTTAGCTTTACAAATCCCTGGCAAACAAAGGAACTCACAAGAGAACTGAAAGGGCTGTTAAGGGTAACAAACCATTAAGCTTTTAGTGAATATGTAGACTTATCTATCAGATAGGTCTTCATCATTTTCAATAGGAGGTATATGGTAGTAATATATCCACTGTGATTTACATTTTAGTTTCACATCATGAAAACAAAAATATAGGAACAAATAAAACCAAGCATTCCTAAGTGGGCTAAAATTATGTGTTCAAAGAATCTGCATTCAATACCAAATTTTAGGGGCCAGCATTGTGGCATAGTGGGTTAAGCTATTGCCTGGGATGCTGGAATCCCATATAAATACCAGAACAAGTCATGGCTAATCTTCCATTTCTGATTAAGCAAACTGCTAATGGCCTGGGAATGGAGAAGATGGCCCAAGTATTTGGGACTCTGCCATTCACATGGAAATCCTGGAAGGAGCTCTGGGGTTTTGGCTTTGCCCTGGACCAGACCCAGCCATTGCAGCCATTTGGGAAATGAACCAGTGGATGGAGGATCTTTCTAAATCTTTCAAAGAATTACCACATTTTTATGAGAAATAAAGTGGTTTATGGATAAAGACTTAAAAATATCTGGGTCTATGAGATAACTTGATGAACAGCAGAAACTCTGTGTTTGTTTACTGTACAAGTTAATATATTTCAAAACTGAAACATGATTTTTAATGTATTACAGGAAATTAGATAAATACAAATTAGTGTACATGTGACAACAGAATCTGGATTGTATTAAGAATCAAGTGGAAGATTATAATGCTGAACAAGTATTCAGGCCTTACATGTCAGAACCGTTTAAGGAGATGTCTGCTAGGAAATATACCCCAAAGGTTTAGTGCTGAATTTTAAATCAGCAAGGGCAAACTGACATTCAGTTGTAGCTATATGAAGATGGTTTTGTGATTAAAACTTATAAGCACTGACTGTCTGGTGGTTGGCACAAAACCAAACAAGCAACCATGCATGGATCCACTTAATAATTGTTCTGTGAAATCCCAAAATATCTAGCTTAGAGTAATTTGGCGTTTAAAAATAGCCCTTCAAAAGGTAGTTAATGCAGCTGCTCACCTGGAGTGCATTCAATTTATTTATTAAAATAGTAAGTTTATTTTCCTTATATAACTAAACTTTTTCACCGTGTCAGCAACTGGTAAACAAGTGGCAAAGACACTGTACTCACGCATTATACACTTTACTGCCACTAGGGAATCTCAGCTATTTCATTGCTGCCTTTCATGGATTAAAAAACAAGACCCATCTATTTGCTGCCTACAGGAAACACGCCTCACTAACAAAGATACAAGCAAACTGAAAGTGAAAGGATGGAAAAGGTACTCCACCCTAACAGAAAGCAAAAATGAGCAAGTGTAGCCATCCTAATATCAGACAAGACTTTCACACAAAAACTGTTAAAAGAGACAAAGAATGACACTATGTAATGATTCAGGGATCAATTCAACAGGAAAATGTGACTATAATACGTGTATATGCACACAATCCCAGGGCAGCTGGCTATTTAAAACAAATGTTAATAGAGCTAAAGGAAGACATAGGCTTCAATACAATAGTAATGGGGGGTTTAAACACCCCACTTTCATCAATGGAAAAATCAACTAGACAGAAAATTAACAAGAAAACACCAGAGATAATCCACAATTTGGACCAAATGAACTGATACCTACAGTACTTTTCATCCAACAGTTGAAAAATACACATTATCCTCACCAGTGCAAAGAGTTTTCTCTAGGATAGACCATATGCTAGGCCATAAAGCAAATCTCAGAAAATTAAAAAAAAAAAATTGAAATCCTGCCATGTATCTTTTATGACCACAATGGATTGAAGCTATGCATTAACAACTTAAGAATCACTAGAAAATATGTGAATACATGGAGACTGAACAACCTGCTCTTGAATGAACCACTGTTCATGGAAGAACTCAAAAGTAAAAATAAAAAAAAAAAATCCTGGAAATGAATGAAATGACAATACAACATACCAAACTTACCGGATACAGAAAAACAGTTTTAATAGGGAAATTTATAGCAATTAGTACCTACATTAAAAAAATTAGAAAGCCATCTAATAAGTGAGTTATCAATGCATTTAAAGGACCAAGAAAAACAGCAACAAACCAAACCCAAAATTAGAAGAAGGAAATAAATAATTAAAACTAGAGAAGAAATTAAAAGATTAAAACAAAAATGAAAAACAAAAGATAAGTGCAGGAGCCAGTGCTGTGGCCAAGTGGGTAAAACCACCACCTGCCTGCAGTGCTGGCATCCAATATAGGCGCTCATTTGAGTCCTAGCTGCTTTACTTCTGATCCTGCTCTCTGCTATGGCCTGGGAAAGCAGTGGAAGATGGCCCAAGTCCTTAGGCCCCTGAACCTGTGTGGGAGACCTGGAGGAAGCTCCTGACTCCTGGCTTAGGATCGGTTCAGCTCCAGCCATTGCAGCCAAGTGGAGAGTGAGTCAGCAGATGGAATATCTCTCTCCCTCTCTGCCTCTCCTTCTCTCTGTGTAACTCCAATTTTCAAATAAATTAATAAATCTTTTAAAAAAATCAAAGAGGGGCCGGCGCTGTGGCGCAGTAGATTAATCCTCCGCCTGTGTCACCAACATCCCGACATCCCATATAGGCACCGATTCTAGTCCTAGCTGCTCCTCTTCCAATCCAGCTCTCTGCTGTGGCCTGGGAGAGCAGTAGAATATGACACAAGTCCTTGGGCCCCTGCACCCACATGGGAGAACAGGAGGAAGCACCTGGCTCCTGGTTTTGGATCAGCACAGCTTTGGCTGTTGGGGATTGAACCAACGGGGATGGGGATGAAAGACCTTTCTTTCTGTCTCTCCCTTAGTGTGTAACTCTACCTCTCAAATAAACAAATAAATAAAAAATATTAAATAAATCAAAGAAAGAGAAGTCCCAAATCAATAAAATCAGAGATAAAAAGGAGATGTACCAATGGGTACAACAGAAATAAAAAAAGGATTGTCAGGATTTACTACAAACTGCTTTATGCCAAAAAACTGGCAAATATAGAAGAAATAAATTCCTGGATACACACAATGAGTCATGAAGATATAAAAAACCTATACTGGCCAATAACTTGAGTCGGAGATTGAATTAGTAGTTAAGACCCTCCCAAAAAGGAAAAGCCCAGAACTTGATGGTTTCACTGCTGAATTCTACCAGACATTTAAAGAACTAATTCCAATTCTTAAACTATTTTAAAAAATTGAAAGGGAGGAAATTCTCCCAAACTCCTTCTATGAGGCTACCATTACATTAACTCTAAAACCAGAAAAATATACAACAAAGAAAGAGAACTATAGACCAAAATCCCTGATGGACATTGATGTAAAATTCCTCAACAAAATACGATGTAATTGCCGGCGCCGTGGCTCAATAGGCTAATCCTCCGCCTTGCGGTGCTGGCACATCAGGTTCTAGACCCGGTCGGGGCGCCGGATTCTGTCCCGGTTGCCCCTCTTCCAGGCCAGCTCTCTGCTGTGGCCCGGGAAGGCAGTGGAGGATGGCCCAAGTGCTTGGGCCCTGTACCCCATGAGAGACCAGGATAAGCACCTGGCTCCTGCCTTTGGACAGTGCGTCGGCCACAGCGCGCCAGCCGTAGCGGCCATTGCAGGGTGAACTAACGGCAGAGGAAGACCTTTCTCTCTCTCTCTCTCTCTCTCACTGTCCACTCTGCCTGTCAAAAAAATAAAATAAAATAAAGTGCGTGTCTCTACTATTGAGTAACAATGTTTTTTCTTCTTACTATTTGTTGAATTCTTTACTTAGTTTAGGGCTAATACTGTGAATATAAAATAAACTGCAAGTATGTCATTGTAAAAATTAAGAGAGGGAATAAGAAAGGAATAAGCAGAGAGGGAGGGAGCATGGGTGAGAGAGAGCAGAGGGTGGGACGTATCATTGTCCCCTAAATCTGTATATATGACATACATGAAATTTGTTCCCCATAAAAATAAATAAAAAGATTCTTAGTAGCAAACAAACAAACGAACAAAAAAAGCACTCTTTTCATCCAAATAGTTGTCTGGGTCTAGTAAGATTGCTAATGTGGGTTTTGCATATTGATAATTCTGTCCACTACCTTGTGCATTCTATACTCATCTTAGGTTATAATTAAACTTCACTAATGACAGAAATTCCCAGGAGAAATAACATATCTGAGAAGTATGACTATAATCAGTTTGATTTTAATTCAGCATGACTGGAGTTTAAAAGCATTCTTTTCCTAGTCACTAGTAAGAGGACAGTTGATGTTTAAGAATGTCGAAGTACCAGTTCTCACAATATAGTCCCCATATGCTGGTCTTTACAATTGCCTACAAGGCTCAGGTAACTAACTGATGGACTAACGAAGAAGCTAAAATTCGGAGACACTGAATTACCGTCTTGTAATACTAAAATTGGACTTAAAACAGAGATATTTGTGATTCTGAAGTCCAGGCTCTTAAACATAGTTGTATAAACATGTATTGCTTTTCAAATCCTCCTTGTTTATCCACATACTATTTCTTACAATTAATACAAATTTCTTCCTTCAACTTCTTTAATTTTGTTGTTGTTGTCACTTCTCCTCTGATCAGCTTAATGTGTAGCCCCTGACTCTGGCCCTAAGAAATACAATATCAGTATTTCTTCTCTAGAGACCATGGGAACTACAATAGGTACTGAATTTCACATCTCATACTTACTCTGATATTTTTATAATGTGAGGGAATTAAAAGCATAAACATATATCTATTTCAGATTTACTTTCCTTTATTTCTTTGTCTCAATGTTATTTCTACTTCTAGGTTCTTATGTACACATCTCTGCTTGCTGTCAGTTCCTCATATCAATATTTAAGCATATTAGTTAGTACCTTTCTCTCTTATATGACTTCCTTCATGGTGTAAAAACATGCACACCTACATCTTCAAATAAATATGCGTATGTTTTTTAATCTTCATACCATTGAAAGAAGTTTAGATCTTTAGAAAGCACATGTGTTTGAACAAAAGTCACTCACTTTGCCACCAAAGTGATGCTTCAATTTTCTTTCTTTGGAAAGCAGGGATGTCCTTTCAGACTGCCTTCCTGAAATACTTCTGAATTGCTTATTTAAAACATCTTAAATTAAATGGATTTTGTTCTCTGTTATATAGAAAAATGATTATATAAATTGTATGACTGGTTATTGCTTATCAAATATTATGGAGAATCAAATGAAGAAATGTGGAGTACACTGAAGATGACCTTGAAGACCATATTAAGTCATCAAGAAACCCAGGATTTTAAAGTCTATGCTGAACTTAAACACTCTGGCTGAGACAATAAAACCTGTGTTCACTTTAGGTAATAAAGTGTTCGAGGTTAAGCCATACTGGAACAAAACACAAAACTCAAGAGAGGTACAGCAAAATTGATAATCCTCATAGAGGTTTACAAAGAGCTTTAGAAAATGTGAAAGTAAACATCAGTCACAAACCTGTTTCAAAAATGATATGTGCTATCTCCAAATGGAACAGCTGCACCTGTCAGGGAGGTCATGTAGGATGGGGGAAATAGCATAGACTTTGATGGTAGATAGACCTGTGTCTATATCCTTGCTTCATCATTTTCTAGCTGCTAGCCTCAAAGCCTCAATGACTCCATCTTGGGGATAATGATACCAACATCACAATATTTTGTTGTGAAAAGGAAAGTACTTGGTTCACAGGGAACATGAAAACTAGTTTTGAATACACATTGTGTTCACTTGTTGGAGCAGAGTTGGTCCTGAAGAAATCTTGGTGCCTTTCTTAACCTGTTTTTTGGAAACTCTAATATTTTATGTTACCCAAAATAGTTTTTCATTATATCCATGGACAGGTCTTTCATTATTTTAATGTACATATTCAAATTTGCACATATTCAAAATTTGAATAGTTAACAATAGAAAGCTCTGTAGATTCTACATTTGTACCATTTTCCAGATTATACTATGGAGTTGAGAATGTTTACACAGATAATCAATTATAGTTTATTGTTAAGACTATAAATAGATAAGGATATAAATAAAATGTTAGGACAACTTTAAATAAATAATATGAGCATATCAATGGTATACTGATTGTGCAATTTTTTTTTTCTTTTTAAAGATTTGTTTATTTATTTGAAAGTGACAGACACAGAAATCAATCTTTCATCCTCTGGTTCATTACCCAAATGGTTACAATTGCTGAGGTGGGCCTGGCTGAAGCCAGGAGTCAAATGCTTCTCCCTGGTCTCCCACATGTTTGGCAGGAGCCCAAATATTTGGGTCATCTTCCACTGCTTTGCCCAGGTGCATTAGCAGGGAGCTAAATCAGAAGTGGAGCAGCCAGTTCTCAAACTGGAACCCTTATGTGATGGCAAGTGGCTGCTTTACTTGCTACTCCACAATACAGGCCCAATTAGACTTCTTTAATCCACAAAGCCCTACATATTGAGTTTCCTCACAGATAATTAGAACAGGACTCCCTTATGGAAAATGCTATAGGACAAGCCTCTGACTACATTTTCCTCAAGGATCATCAGCTCCAATATTTACACTAAATATGAAGTACAAGGAGGTTGACTACACTGCAGAAACTCCCCCCCCCCCCCGACAGAAATAACTGTTGCTCTTCCAATCTTAGCCAAACAAACAGTGCTAAGAGGTGGTTAAATCTTTCCCAAGATCTCCAAACTCTCCCTACCTTTATCCTGTCCTTTTCTTCGAATAGACCAGGCCAGTCCAAAAGTTAATCTCTGCTTTTAGTGGTGCTCTCATTTGTTCAGAGGGAAGCTTCCTGTTAATTACCCTTTCTTCTCCTAAGATACATTTTTGCAAATTTATTCTCCCTACTCTGGACTATTACTTTGACTATATCATCTGGTCTGTTTCTCCTAAAATAGGCTATAATTTGCTTTTGCCCTGGAGCTGTTATGCAAACTTTTACTACCTACCTCTGATTGAATTCTTCAAGTGCCTTCATTTTGTCCTCAGGCACTCATTCATTAGTACTTCTGCTTTGGTCTTGACCTCTATACTGAAACTCCCTTCTCTTTGGAAATTCGCAAGTGATTTCCTACTGCCAAATCTAGAGGTCTTCCTCCTCTTTGACATTCAGCCCCATGTGACAATGCTGACTTTTCCCTTGTCCTTCCATGTTCTTCTATCGGGATGATAATAAACTCTCAGTCCACATTTTCCCCTTTCTTGATTCTTCTTCACTTTCTTGAAAAGTTCTCTGTATAATCTCCCTTTTCTCTTATTTGCAACATCCGCTCCTAATATTATTAAAGGTCTTGACTTATGTTATTGTCTTAAAACAGAAAACTCTAAATTTTGTGTTACATTGGCAATCTGAAATGTAGGACTATATACATGAATATCCTTAGATCGTTTCACTTTCTTCCCAGTCAACTTTTCTCTCCAAACCAACACTTACACCGTTTCCAGGACTTTAGAATCTTTATGCCATGCTTTACCCTGTTCTCCCTGCCCTATTACTATTTCCATTGATTCCACCCTGCGCTGTTCTTGCTGTAATCCCTTCCTTTACATTTGCATTTCCATCATTCCAATTTAGAGTCTTTCATTGTTCCTTTAGCTCTGTTGCAAGTGTCTCCTGTGAGTTATTTGATTTTTCTTTACAAAATCCAAGCTCATACATTACAGTCATGTTTATCTACTTAGTAGTGTAGGGAACAATTTGGCAATTTTGTGGTTTTTGAGATTACCATTCTCTTAAAGTGTCAGTGTTTTAAAATATCATTCTTGTAATTTTACATGCTTTTGTGATGGAATGCTGTTTTGTTATATAATTTTGACTTGGATTCTTTCCATTTGCATTTGTTTATGTAATTTCCGGAGGAATACTGAACATCTGAGTCCTGGATGATACTAATGAACTAATAATTGCAGAGGTTTTAAATACAAAAAAAGGAATTTTCTCACTAATCTCAACTTCTATGATATCAGAATTTATTCAGCATCAACCACTGCCTGAATCACCATAAATCATATCTGTGTCTTTCACAAAAAGACATTCACTACTTTCAGTACCTATATATTAAAGTTGAATCTGCTTCAAAATATTTGAGGCCCTTCATGGTCTCATCCCAAACTTGAATCCCAACACTCTGATATAAGCACATGTCATGGCATTCTTCAGAGGTAACATCTCTTTCCTCACATCATTGAATATATTGTCCGTGTGCTCACCCTCCCAATTTTAATTTTGAGAAATTTATGTCTTTTTCAAATTTTTCTAGTGTATAACTGTAGTACTTCACTCTTCTCATACTGCCTGCACCATACATTTCTGTTCTGAGATTTTGTTTTAGTAGATGAATCATACAAAATTGTCATTTTGCAGAGTAGAAATGATGGCATAAAGGTAATTTTACCTGGTGTAAACTAATATTTCTCTATTTTCTTTGAAGCGCCTTGAAGTTAGACATTGATTTGTATATATTTTTGTAAATTTCCCAGCATATTGAAATTCATGATCAATTAATTATATAATGAATATCATGCACATAGTTTATACTTGTATATGCAGTGAATAATTTATTTTATTCTTTTAGCCTGATTTCTACATTAGCTGTTTTTAACATTTTGTGCTTTGACATAAAACATCCATACAGCAAAAGTGAGTAATCTTTTTAATTTAAGCCTCGATATCTATTTGTGTAAGTTGTGCAATTTATCCTTCTCCAATGGTCATAATTTTCGTGTGTGTGTAAGAATTGTGTCTCACTAACCAATACTTTTGACCACTAAATGAATACTACTTCACATTCTCACCACTTAAAACTTTACTATAATACAAGTGAAGACATTTCCCATGCATTGTGCCTCTCAAAGATAATTTATTAAATGTAACAGTATGTGTCTGTATAGAGATAGAAATTGCTACACTATAGATAAAAGGGAAACATGATATAATTTACATGCTGAAATCATAGCTCTTTCTGCTTCCAGGGCTTAAAAATAATCAAGTTTGTCAAATAAACTTCCTTTAAGAATGTAATATCTTGTTAAAAACCTAATAAAGTGATGAATGTAGATAAAGACTGAAGTTCTAATATAAAATTATAAGTAAGGGGCCGGTGCTGTGGTGCAAGTGGGTTAATGCCCTGGCCTAAAGTGCCAACATCCCATATGGATGCCAGTTCTAGTCCTGGCTGCTCCTCTTCTGATCCAGCTCTCTGCTATGGCCTGGAAAGCAGGAGAAGATGGTCCAATCCCTTGAGCCCCTGCACCCACGTGGGAGACCCAGAAGAAGCTCTTGGCTTCTGACTTCGGGGCTCCTGACTTCGAATTGGCTCAGATCTCGCCATTGCGGCCATCTGGGGAGTGAATCAGCAGATGGAAGACTTGTCTCTCTGTCTCTGCCTCTCTCTGTAACTATTTCAAATAAATAAAATAAATCTTAAGAAAAATAAGTAAACCGTAGTGAAACTCTCAATAAATTCACACTCATGTCATTATGTTCTCAAATTTTTAAGGAACTAGAAGCCCTGAAACTATTTAACCAAGGATAGCTAGAAACATCTTTCTTTGTGGTATGTCTCTTTCTCAGTCTTTGGTCCCAGTGATCAATTTCTGTTCACAATTGATCATAATGATAGGACTAAGAACCAAAGGGATCACATAAACAAGAATAGTGTCTGCAAATACTAGCTGATAGAATCAAAAAGGGAGAGAACGATCCAACATGGCAAGTGAGATACACAGCAGACCCATAGAATGGCAGATATCCTAAACAGCACTCTGGCCTCAGAATCAGCCCTTAAGGCATGTGGATCCGGCTGAAAAGCCCATGAGAGTATTTCAGGCATGGAAAGCCAAGACACTCTGGAAAAAAAAAAAAAAAAAAAAAAAAAAAAAAAAAAAAACCTAAATGAAAGATCTTCACGAGTGAGATCCCAGTGGAAAGAACGGGTCATCAAAGAAGGAGGTAACTTTCTCTGAAGGAAGGAGAGAACTTGCACTTTGACCATGGCCTTGTCTAAAAATTATCAGAGTCAGTGAACTCAGGGGGCTTCCATAGCCTTGGCAGCTCATGACAAGAGCCTAGGGTGATGACTGAGGCCATAAACAAAGTGTCAATTTGTTAAGTCAACAACAGGAATCACTGTGCACTTACTCCTCATGTAGGATCTTTGTCCTTAGTGTGCTGTACATTGAGATTTAATGCTATAACTAGTACTCAAACAGTATTTTTCACTTTATGTTTCTGTGTGGGAGCAAACTGTTGAAATCTTTACCTAATGTATGCTAAACTGATCTTCTCTATATAAAGAGAATCGAAAATGAATCTTGATGTGAATGGAAAGGGAGAGGGAGTGGGAAAGGGGAGGGTTGTGGGTGGGAGGGACGTTATGGGGGGAAAGCCATTGTAATCCATAAGCTGTACTTTGGAAATTTATATTCATTAAATAAAAGTTCAAAAAAAATTCATTTGTATTTTTTGTACTAAAAAAATTGACACATGAATATCACCCACAGTCCATATTTTATGGTAGTGTACATGCTTGGTATTGTGCCTTTGGTAGTTTATACAAATGTATAAATACATGTATCCACCCTTACAGTATCATACTTCATAGTTTTACTGCCCTAGAGGTCCTCTGTACACTGTTCCATCCCTCCAATCCCTAGCAAATACTGATCTTTTTACTGTCTCCATAGATTTGCTATATAGTTAGAAATATACATTATATTGTGACCAGCATTGTGGCATATATGGCTGCCAATTCATAGACCCAGCACTCCAGTTTCAAATCCAGCTCCCGGCTAATTCATCTGGGAAAGCAGCAGAAGATAGTTCAAGTGCTTGGGCCCCTGCACCCATGTGGGAAACCTAGAGGAAGCTCTGGGCTTTTGGCTTTGGCCTATCACAACCCCAGCGGTTGTGACCATTTGGGGAGTGAACCAGCAAATAGAAGAAATCATTCTTTGTCTCTCCCTCTCAACTCTGTAATTCTGCCTTTCAAATAAGTTAAAAATAAAACTAAAAAAAAAAAAAGAAATATACAGTTTATAGTCCTTTCAGATTGTTTTCCTTTCCTCAATAATAACATTTGAGTTTTTTTCATGTTTTAATGGCTTGATAAATCATTTCCACTTTAGCACAAGAAATATTCCACTGTCTTAATGTACCACAGTGTATTTAACAATCTACTGAAGAACATCTTGGTTGCTACCAAATTTTGACAATTGTGAATAAAGTTTTGTAAGCATTGATGTGAAGATTTTTGTGTGAAAAGTAATTTTAAACTCTTTTGGTTAATTACCAAGGAATGTGATCACTAGATCATATATTCAGAATATATTGGGGTCCGGCGCCATGGTTCACTTGGTTAATCCTCCACCTGCGGCGCCGGCATCCCATATGGGCGCTGGGTTCTAGTCCCGGCTGCTTCTCTTCCAGTCCAGCTTTCTGCTGTGGCCCGGGAGGGCAGTAGAGGATGGCCCGGGTGCTTGGGCTCCTGTACCCGCATGGGAGACTGAGAGGAAGCTGCTGGCTCCTGGCTTCGGGCCAGCGCAGCGCCGGCTGTGGCGGCCATTTGGGGAGTGAACCAACGGAAGGAAGACCTTTCTCCCTGTCTCTCTCTCACTATCTATAACTCTAACTGTCAAATAAAAAAAATGCAGGCAGGAAATTAAAAAAAAAAGAATATATTGAATTTTGTAGGGTACTGCTCAACTGTTTTCCAAAATGGATGTATTTTTGCATTCCCATCAGAGTTGTTGTTACACTCCATCTCGTTAGCATTTGATGTTGCCAGTGTTCTATAATGGGTCCTTGTAAAATGTATCATGTTTTGGTGCTTTTCTGTGATGACAAATGATGTGGAACATCTTTTCTTATAACTTATTTACCATCTGTATATCACTTTGGGGAGGTGTTTTTTTAAGGCCTTTGATTGATGATAAGCAGAGTCATTCATTCTTTAATTGCTGTTTTATAAATCATTGTATGTTTTGGATAATAGCTCTGTGTTTTATAAATATTTTCTCCCAGTCTGTGACTTAGAGCAAAAGTTCTCTAATCATATATTCCTTACAGAGAATGTGCCCTTTGTTTTGTTCCTAAAATGTCATTACCAAAACCAAGGTCATCTATATCTATCTCTGGAAGTTTTATCATTTTGCCTTGACCTATTTTGAGTTGATTTTTTCTTGAGGGGTGGTTATAAGCTATGTATTCAGGACACAGGTAGTTAAGCCACCACTTGTGATGCTGGCATCCATATAAAAATACAGGTTCATGTTCCAGCTGCTCCACTTCAAAATCCAGCCCCCTGTTAGTGCACCTAGGAATGCAGTGGAAGAGTGCCACCAATATGGGATATCTGGATGGATTTTCAAGATTCTATCTTCAGCCTGGCCTGGCCCTAGCCATTGCAGCCATTTGGGGAGTGAACCAGCAAACAGATCTCGTTCTCTCTCTTTCTCTTTCTTGTCACAGTTTCAAATAAAATAAAGTCAGTTTTCAAAAATTAAGGTATGTGTCCAGATTTATTTCGAAGTCTAGTTCAAGCATATGGAAGTCTAGTTGTTCAAGTACCATCTGTTGAAAAGGTTTTCTTACATTGCCTTTTCTCCTTTGTCAAAGATCAGTTAACTGCTGATTAATTTTGATGATCAATTCTGTTCCATTGATCTATTTTTTTCTCAAGTACCACTACTGTCTTGATTGCTGTAACTGTACAGTACTTTCTGATATCAAGTATTGTCTGTGCTCTAACCATTTTTTTCTTTTTCCATAGTGTGTTTTTATTTTGAGTCTTTTTGTCTCCCTAGACAAGTTTTATAATCAGACTGTTTATATCACAAAACAACTCCTGGGCATTTTTACTTGGTTTGCATTGAATATACAGACCAAGCTGGGAAGAACTAGCATCTTGCCAATAATAAGTTTTCCTATGCATGAACATGTAGTATCTTTCCACTTAGCTCTTTGATTCATTTCATCATAGTTTTTTTTTTCTCATATAGATTAAGCACATATGCTGTAAGAAATTATACTTATTTAATTTTTGGGTACTAATATAAATCATATTTTTAAACTTTGCATTCTGTTTTTTCACTGTATATTGGCTTTTATATATCAACCTTTCATCATATAAGTTTTCTGTAGCCACATTACTGATGTGATTTGCTTAATAGATACAGTTCTAATCATATTATATATTTCTTCTTCTCTTTTTAAAAGATTTATTTATTTATTTATTTGAGAGGCAGAGAGAGAGAGAGAGAAAGAGAGAGAGAAAGAAAGAGAGAGAGAGAGAGAGTGAAAGAGAGAGAGAGAGAGAGAGAGAAAGGAAGGAAGGAAGGAAGGGAGGAAGGAAGGAAGGAAGGAAGGAAGGAAGGAAGGAAGGAAGGAAGGAAGTCTTCCATCCCCTGGTTCCCTCCACATACGGCTGCAATGGCCAGAGTTGTGCTGATCCAGGAGCTTCTCCCAGGAGCTTCTCCCAGGTCTCCCAGGCAGTGCAGGGGCTCAAAGACATGGGCCATCTTCTACTGCTTTCCCAGGACATAGTAGAGAGCTGGATCAGAAGTGGAGCAGCTGGACACACATTGGGTGCCAGTGCTGCAGACAGGGGGTTTAACCTGCTGCGCCACAGTGCCAGCTCCTATATATTTCTTTTTATGTAAGCGTTGGCACACAGTCTTTCAATGTATGTGCTCATTTAGTCTAGGTTATTGTTATAGAATTTTTCACAGTAATCCTTTATTACTTTTTTAGTGTCCATGGTATCTGTAATGATGCTCCCTGTTTTGTTTCTAATATTAGTAATGAGAGTCCCGTTTCTCTTTTTCTTAGCCTGGCTAAAGGCTTATTGATTTTATTGAACACTGAAAAGAGGCAGCTTTTGTTTTTGTTATTTTCTGTTGATTTCTTATTTTTAATTTCAATGATTTCTGTGATTTTTCTTTACTTTTTTTTATCCATAGTCCAAACATATTAAGTGGAAATGTCCAGAATACATGATTCATACATTTTCAATTGCACACCATGTTTAGTGATGTATTCTCACATGGTCTGACTGTGTCTTGACTTAGATATGAATCATCCTTTGTCTAGTGTATTCATTCTATATATTCTCTCCACCCATTAGTCATTTAATAGACATCTCAATAATCAGATTGATTTTGCTGGTATCCTAATGCTTCAGTTAAAGTAACTCTTAACAGTAGCCTAATGCTGTATCACAATGCCTATGTCATTCACTTCACTTCATCTTATCACATAGGCTTTGCATCATCTTACATCGTCGGAAAAACAAGGATGAGTATGGTACAGTAAGATATTTTTAGAGAAAGAACTAGAGTCCATTTGTGTAACTTTAAACACAGCATGTCTTGATCATTAATATATTTTATCAGTTATAATTGCTCTCTTATTGTGACTAATTTAGAAATTACAATTATTTTGATATGTGTGCTTAGGAAAAAACATAGTCCATTGAGGGTCTGGCATATTCACAATTTCAGGCATCCCCTGGGGATTGTGGAACATACACCTCATAAATAAGGGGGAACCACTGTATCGTCTATGTTTTCCTATCCCCGCACTGATTCCCATGGACTTTCCTGCTTGAGCATTCTGCGCCAATTAGCTATGATTGTCATTTTTGCCTGTTTGTTTCACCAAAGCTAGGACACTGACTTCCCCTACGATTTGGTTTCTCATAGAGATCTAAGAGGAGTTGTTTTTTCTATTGGTTTAACCTTTTACTAGTTGGAATAGAGTTTCAACTACAAGTTCCTTAAATGCTTGACTAGTATCTGCGCTGGGAATCTCTAGATAATTGACACATGTAGCTACCAAAGACAAAAGAAAGAAAGAAGATTCTCCAAGGTTTAGTTTATAGGGTTCCTTTGGAGTAGGCTTTCTACTCATACCCCTATTATATTCATATTTTTTAAAAAAGTTATGCCATCTGGCACATGCCTTTGTAATTCTAATAATTTTAATAAAATTTCCCATTTATTAATGCATAAATACTAGAAAAATTTAGGGAAAGGTATATGAGAGATAATAAAATGCTACCCTCCCCCATATAAATTATATCTGAGTAACTTAATGTTTGACCATGACATAATCTCTATTTCCCACTCAAGCAGTGTAAATTTGTATTATAACACATAACACTTTTCTCATTCATTTTGTATTTCACAACTAACACAATAATTAGAAAAAAAAGAAAGAATTTGAAACACTAGGATGTTAGTTAAACTGCAAAAATAGAAAACTGCACAGAATATCCTTGTTCTTTTACATCAAGATTATGTTGTGATGGCAGTTTTTTTGCTATTATTAATAACTTCATATAATAAACTGATTATATCATCAAAGACACATGTTCACTTTAGGTTCTTATGATACCAGATATTTTAAAGGTCATACAAACATGAATAGGATAAAAATGTTTGTGTAGCTAAGACTTATACATTTAACAATGTTTATCCAACTAATTTATTGTATGGATATTAGAAATATCTGATATTAAGTAAAATATTTTAGATTGGCTAAGTTGATATTTTTGAGATATTTGATTAAAAAGAATGTCATGTAACATTTTCATAATTTTTATAAAAATTATATAGAGAGTAAGAGATTAAAGTATAAAATGAATGATTCCAATATACATAATTCCAAGTAGACTGGAAGGTATACTATATCACCTTGACTAATAACTGTATACCATAAGTGTGTTAAAAATTCTTCAAATAATTTTACAACTTTGAGAGATTGCTATTTTGGCCTGTTGCTAATATTTATAATTAATTAAAAACTGGAATGGATTCCAAAAGGAACACTTTCCCCTTTGGTTATGGATCACTGAGTTAAAAATTCTGTAGTCTTAAAGTTCTTTTGCTTACAATTCCAAGTTTGACTTTAAAAGGAAAACAAATAATCTAGAAAATAAGTGATAGAATTTATTTGAATTCAGCTTCTTTCTTCATCTGCTCTACCAAAATACAATCACAAGATGAAATTTTTCATTTTATTTTTTTCTTTCCACAAATCAGTCTACAGTACATGTATATCCTCAATCTAATTAATACGCCACACTATAAAACTGCATTATTTATTCTCTGAATCACTTCATTTTTTTTTTTTCCAGACAGAGTTAGACAGTGAGAGAGAGAGACAGAGAAAGTTATAGACAGTGAGAGAAAGAGACAGAGAGAGTTATAGACAGTGTGAGAGAGAGACAGAGAGAAAGCTCTTCCTTCCGTTGGTTCACTCCCCTGATGGCTGCTATGGCTGGCGCTGTGCCGATCTGAAGCCAGGAGGTGGGTACTTCCTCCCAATCTCCCATGCGGGTACAGGGACCCAAGTACTTGGGCCATCCTCCACTGCCCTCTCGAGCAACAGCGAAGAGCTGGACTGGAAGAGGAGCAACCAGGACTAGTACCCGGCGCCCCAACCGGAACTAGAACCCAGGGAGCCAGCACCGCAGGCAGAGGCTTAGCCGAGTGAGCCATCGCACCGGCCTGAATCACTTAATTTTTAAAAAGATTTATTTATTATTTGAAAGGTACAGTTAGAGAGAGAGAGAGAGAGAGAGAGAGAAATTTTCCATCTGCAGGGCCAGTGCTGTGGCACAGCAGGTTAAAGCCTTGGCCTGAAGCACCGACATCCCATATGGGCACCAGTTCGAGTCCCGGTTGCTCCTCTTCTGATCCAGCTCTGCTATTGCTTAGGATAGCAGTAAAAGATGACCCAAGTCCTTGGGCTTCTGCACCCACATGGGAGACCTGGAAGAAGCTCCTGACTCCTGGCTTTGGATAGGTGCAGCTCTGGCAATTGCGGCCATCTGGGGAGTGAACCAGCAGATGGAAGCCTCTCTCTCTGTCTCTACCTCTCTCTGTAACTCTGTCTTTCAAATAAATAAAATAAATATTTAAAAAAAAGGAATTTTCCATCTGCTGGTTCACCCCAAAAATGTCTACAACAGCCGAAGCTGGGATGGTCTGAGGCCGGGAGCCCGGAGCTTCCTCTGGTTCTCCCACATGGGTACAGAAGCCCCAGCACTTGGTAAATCTTCCACTGCTTTCCAGGGAGTTGGATCGGAAATGAAACATCTAGTATTGGAACTGGTGCCCATAGGGGATACTGGTGCTGCAGGCCATGTCTTTACCAACTACACCCCTGTGTTGGGCCAGGGGTTCATTTCATTATTAATTGGTATGGGTAAAACTTGTTAAGTGGGCTATTCTTCTGCCATAGAATTAAACAAATAATATTTAGCTTCTTAAAATCAATGTGTAGCACACACAAATCGAATCTTTCTAAAACATGTTAATAGAGGATTCTTATCAACTTATCAGCTACACACAGAGAAGACTTATACTAATTTTTTAATCAGAATGTCCTAATAAGCCTAGATTAGGTTTTATTTGACACTGACTTAAACCAATGATCCTGTTTTTTGAAGTCATATATTACTGCAAAACCTAGTGGAATTGAGATAAACAAGATGTTACCTGCTTTCACGACTTTCTTTGTTCTCCTTTGTCACATTCATTTCATGCAGCTTTTAATCAAAATGGTAATTCTTTTATGATTTAAGGTGCTTGCAACTGCTAATTAACAACCATTTTACAGTCCTACTATGTGTAAGCCAACTGAAATTAATTTTATTCATTGTACAGTTTGTTAGAAGCTATGTTTTCAAATCAACCATTTTACCATTAATTTTGAATGGTGAGCAGCACAGTTGCACTTCTGTTCTTTTTCATTTATGTCAATTAAAAATTCATTTTGGGTAATCAGATAATTTTTATCAGCTTTTTTTTAACCTTAAAAGCTTGATTTTGACACTTTTATAAATTATCTTGTAGTCTGTGCTGAAAGGTAACTGATTTCTTTGGTTGCTGTTGTTCAGCAGCCCTTTCTTTGACATGTGTTCATTTATTACTATTTCTTCTATCAGCCGACTCACTTGAGGCTAATCCTGATGAAGTGCCTTCAGACCATAACCACTATTGGTTTACATTAACAAGAAAATAGCGGAAAGGCAGCTTTCAAACAGGAGAAATTAGAAAAAGAAAAATTACAAACCTTGGGATCAATTTTTCTACTAGTCATAACATAATTAACTATGAAACATGAAGCTGAAATATATTATTCACAGTAGATGTTGATATTTTGCTTCATTTAGGAACTCTGTATTAGGAAGGAAAATGAGGCAGAAGAATTGAAAAAGAAAGATGGGCTTACAATCATATTTAGGGAGAAAAATACTGCAGAAAAGCCTGAGTTAGGAGGAAACAGATTTAATCATATATCCGGAGTTGGATGATAAAAGTCCTTTCGACTTTTATGTTTGTACTGTAATTTTTCTATCATGTTATCACCTCTAGCAGCATTTCTTCTTATGAAAGGACATATTTGGGGGAGATTATTCTACAGATAAGCATTCTTCAGTAACATACCATTCACTATAATATTAATCTTTGACTTCCATGCTGTAAACAAATGACTGTGGATAACTTATTTTTGTCTCTCTAATTCAGTGAGTTTCACATGTATAACACAGAGATGGTGTATTAAATGCTTAAATATAAAGTTATACATGTATTTATTGAACCACAATAAAATCATTTTCTTTGCCATCTTGTTTTGGTTTTTGATTTTAAGTATAGAATATGGATGGCTTTTGCCTAGAGTAGAGCGAGGCTTACAATCATCTTGCATTTGAATGCATTTGAGTCCAGCTCTTCTGAAGAAAGCATGGTGCCAATCTATCAAGACTGGATTTTTTTTACCAAATTTTGTAAAAAATTATCTTTCAATAAATATAACTCCTTTATCCTTTTATTGACTCACAATTTATTTTCTTGAAATTCTCTCTTAAATCTACAGTAAAGAAATACTAAGTTTAATCTAGTTGGAAAGAAGAGTTGAATAAGGGCAAGGAGAACTAACTTTCCTCCAATATGACTCTAGATTGCTAAGAAACATTGGTAGTCATTTACCCTTTTTTGCGCTCTCAAAATTTTTAAAACTCCAGGAACTGGAGACAGTGAATGTATGTCCTTGCTGTTTTAATTAGTTGCTTTGCTTCAAAGTCTTCTTTCATACTAGTTTTTTGACTTACTATAAGCTAAATAAAAAAAGAAAAGAAAACAAAAGATCTGGCTCAGTGTAAGAGCACAGACTTATGCCTCAGAGGGCCTGCTCTCACAGCGGGACTCTGGCATTTACCCAAGTCTAGCCACCAGTGTGTCTCTTAACCTCCTTCTGTCTTAGTTTCTCCATCTGTTAACAAAATGACACATACTAGCACATGGGATGTTGTGGACAATTTACTAAGTCAATGGATGAAAAGACTTAGACCAACTTTTGATTCCTAAGAAAGCTTACATAGGGCCGGCATTTTGGTGTAGTGGGTAAAAGCCGCTTCTTGCAATGCCAGCATTCCATATGAGTTCAAATTTGTGTCCCAGCTGCTCTACTTCTGATCCAGCTCCCTGCTAATAGCCTGGGAAAAGCAGTGGGAGATGGCCCAAATGCTAGGGCCCCAGCATCCATATGGGAAACCCACAAGAAGCTCCTGGCTCCTGACTTTGATCTTGCCCAGCCCTGGCCATTGTGGCCACCTGGGGAGTGAACCTGTGGATGGAAGACCAATCTCTCTCTGTCTCTCCCTCTCTCTCTGTAATTCTGACTTTCAAATAAATAAATAAATTTTAAAAAAGAAAGTTTACAATGTCATGATTTTAAATTGTATTTAACAAACATGCTTGATTGTATTGTGTTTTGATAAGCATTCTGTTAGGACAGAGGTTTTGTTTTGCTTTGTTTTGTTTTGTTTTGCTTTTTGAGAGGCAGCGTTAGTGAGAGAGACAGAAAGGTCTTCCTTCCATTGGTTCACCACCGAAATGGCCGCTATGGCCGGCGTGCCGCGCCGATCCGAAGCCAGGAGCTAGGTGCTTCCTCCTGGTCTCCCATGGAGTGCAGGGCCCAAGCACTTGGGCCATCCTCCACTGCCTTCCCGGGCCACAGCAGAGAGCTGGACTGGAAGAGGAGCAACCGGGACAGAATCCAGTGCCCCAACTGGGACTAGAACCCGGTGTGCCAGTGCTGTAGCTGGAGGATTAACCCAGTGAGCCATGGTGCTGGCCAGGACAGAGCTTCTTAACAACCTGATGTAGGGGTGGTCAGGTCCAAAATTGTACCTAAAATGAATGCAAAAGAGGGGAAAAAAAACAAAGAATGAAAAGGAGAAATGGGTAATGATACAGACCCTAACTTATTGGTATGAAAAAAAAATGATTTTGTGAAGAATTCATAATCAGTATGACTGGGCATGACAGATCTGACGGAGATCCAAGTTGACTAGAGTCAGGCTGAGAAGAGACTTGAATGTTCCAATGAGTTGCACTTTCTCTTGAAGGCAAGTCATTAAATGATTCTTGAGAAGTAAGTTGAAAACATTTTTGTCTTACAAAATATTTCTTGGTCAGTAGTGTAAAAGGTGAACAAAAGAAATAATAAAACATATTGAACAGCAAAGGAATGGTCAAGTGAATGACAGCAAAGTCATGTTTTCATTTATAATATACTCATTTATAGGGGACTTTAAATGATTCTGATATCAGGTAGAAATCCTATGCTTTAATAATTGTTAAAAAGACAAGATACAAGCAATGAATTTCACAGTGACTCATAGAAAATGCTTTTCAGTGCTTAAAAATGTTACTTGGAGCAGACTGTAGGTATTCTTTATTTTTTCTTGCTATATTTTGTTTTCATATTCTTCATATTCTTTCAATAGGTATATATTTCTTTTGTTATCCGAAAATAATGCAAGTTTCAACATTTTAAGTCAAAATGTGAGTGAGCTATTCTCCCATTCTAGGACTGCAAAAAGTCTGCTGACCCACTTTTTAATTATGTTGAGTTTGTTAAATATAAAATCCTTGACTTTTCCATTTTGTTTGATATGATATAAAAAAATCCTTTACTGGAAAGAAGCTGCAAGACATTTGTAGAGTTTATATTATGAATTGATCTTGGGGTCTAGAGAGTTATTTTTATGTAATTCAATTATCTGTTACAGGAGACCTCTCCCCTCAAATAGAGCAAAATCAGAATAACATGTTGGCACACCCGACACACACACATACACAACTTCAAATCAAAATCTTTCTTTTTCATAGAATGATAAACTAGGGGCCTGCATTGTGGTGTAGTGGGTAAAGCCACTGCTGGTGAGCCTGATATCCCTTATGAAAACTGGTTCGAGTCTCAGCAGCTCCACTTCAGATCCAGCTCCCTTCTAATGTGCCTGGGAAAGCAAAAAAAGATGACTCAATTGCTTGGGCCTCAGCACCCATGTGGGAGATCCTAAAGAAGCTTCTGGCTCCTGGATTTGGTTTGGTTCAGCCCTGACCATTGCAGTAATTTGGGGAGTGAACTAGCAGATGGAATATCCCCCCAACCCCGTTTTTACCTCCCTCTCTGCAACTCTTGTCTTTCAAGTAAATGAAATAAATTTTCCCCCCAAAATGATAAATTAATATTCACAAACTTCCATTTTGAATATACTGAAACAATTTTAACATAATTTTCTATAAATTCATAATAATTAAAAAAGAAACCATAGATTGATACTATAACTTTTAACTAAAATTAAATGTGTACTGATATTATTTGTTTTAATGATAAAGAAATGCTTTACAAATATATATTGGAAACATAATGGGATGGAATATTACTGTTTCTGTATTATCTCAATATCTTGCCTTCTACTCAAATTCCTATCAAAATAGTATGATGATTTGACTCACATTTTAAATTGGGAGTATATTTGTTATTTCAAAAATTTATATATCAAAAATTATCACTTTCTTCAAAAGGATAGTACAAACTTCAATGTTTTCTCTTACTTTATGTTGATGAATAAAGCATATTGAGGATGGGGGTGTTGTTAGGTAATTCATTACATTTATGCTTACTTATTAGCTTAAAAAGTCAGCTACTGAGACTAATGTTCAAACCAATTTATTAATTTAGATTAGTTCAATGGCAATTCAAGTATTAATACATTAAGGTGTCACCATTGCCTTATATAAATACTTATTCATTAATAAAGGCAATTTTATGGATTGACTTTGAAATTAAAAATTTACTGAAATTAAAAGTTTATTAATATGAGTGCAAGATGCCATTTAAATAGCAGAATAGTTGCTAACTAATAGTTGCTAACTATTACATTTGAAATGTAAATTTTATTTTAAATTTTGCCTTATAAAGAGCTCTTCTTGGTAGGCATAAAGAATTATTCCAGAACAGGTAATTCTTTGACTATTGTAAGCTGATGATATTTAGAGCTGTATTTATTAGCTTATCTTGTCTGTTAAACATTTATGAGCTTGTTCTTTATCGTCCAAAATAGCAAGAGAGCAAGAAAGATGAGATGGAAGTAGGAAATGATGAGGTCTTGTGGACATTGCAGAAATATAATCCTGGGTACAGATTCTGTCTCAGGATGTTTAAAATATGTCAGAGCACACTCATTTCCCATCCACTCAAAAGCTTGGCGAGGGAACATGGGGGAAATTAACTGTATGCAATGAGGCATAAACTGTAGTATGTAAGGAAAATGAACAGCTGTCTCATTCATCCATGTTCTTAATTTCTCAGAATTGCCTTTTCAGGAAGTGGACATCTCCATTAGAAGACAAAGAAGTCCTAAAATATCATCATTTTTCAATATTATGACCATCATTTAAGCTAGAGGGCTTCTGTGCGTGTGTGGTGGAGGTGCAGTGGGTGTGTCTAAGTGATTTGTAATCTTTGTCCTTGAGAAAATGAGATATACGCCCTTGCAGATGCTAACAAGAAAGAGCAGCTTCTCAATAATATTCCAGAATATGCAGAAAAATTTGTTACAGCAATGCATTCTCTTGCTCTGAAGATATATTCAGTCCCATGACTTTACATGACATCCAGATGCCAATACATCTCATTGTTATAAAGCTCCTGAACTGCAAACTCACCTAGCTGAGTGTCTAATGTATCGGATGCCTAAAATGTATTTCAAAATTAGCATATCACTAAGTGTACACCCTTCCCAATCTGTTCTTCTCCTGGTATCTCTCATCTTAATAGATGTGCCTTTTCTCATCCACTTCTTCAGGATACACATTTAGCCATCATTGATACATTTTTCTTCCACACTTCAAAAAGTCAACCATTTCTCGTAGCCCCAGGATTGGCAACTCTTTCAAGTGTTATTTTCTGCTTTGTGAAAATCTTCTAATGAATATCATTGTTCTACTCCTGCTGATTACAGCCTATACTCCATTCTGAATCACTTTAAAACGCTATCTCATTTTGTCAGACCTTTATTCCAAATATTCTAATTGGCTCACATAACATTTACACTAATGTGCTTTTAAAAATACACATCAAATACAAAAAGTACCATCCAAAGTCGTTTCCATAGCCTGCAAGGTGTTGCACAATTTAGTCCTCATTCTTTACTTCTCTACTTCTTTTCCTCATTGTTTCTCAGCCAGCCCGACCAGGGAGAATTTTACATCATCCTTCCATGGTCTGCTGACATACTTTGTGATCAAATTCACCACAATAAGCATGAAGTTATTCTAATACTTCAATGATTACATTAGAATTATTTTACAACCTCATTTCTTTTAGTGATTTTAATTAGCACTCTCATTTGCCTGTTTTGAGAATAGGTGTAAAAATAAATTAGAATATACAACACGAACTAAACACATGTGAAAAGGGAGGAAAAATTATTCTTTATTAGATGTAGCCATATGTAGTTCAATAAAATAAATTGGTAATAATAACTCATCACAAGTGGGACAAAACCTTTATGTAAAACTTTGACAACATGCAAACAATAAGCTAGTGAGAAGTGCAAATTCCAAGTTACTAAAAATGCAAGAGACCATTTTCTGAGGAGATGTGTAACTCTTTCTGATACTCAGATTTTTTAGGATCTCTGTCAAGATCATAATAGAGATGGCACTATTTATACAGCAAGGCATTTAATCAACAATTACACTTCTCATGAGGTCTACAGCACACTCACACTATTTAGTTTTAAAACATCCAGTGTGGGCACAGTGGTTGTGAAGAGATGTATTACTGGAGATGTGCAAGGCCTGGGAACACAGTTCTTTTCTTGCCTCCCCAAATCATTGAGTAGATACTAGACTATCAGAAGAAATGGTCAGATTTTATGGGCTTCAAATCATTCAAGCCAGTTTGAATATTTGACAGGTCAGAATGAATCCAAAGTGTTGACAACTAGTACCAAACCAAGGAGCCTGAACAGGGAATAAAGTATGAAAGGCAAGAAGGGAAGTGATAAGGTTAGCATTTCCATAGACTTCAGAAATTAAGCAAAAACATTTGCCATCCTGTCTTATCTCAAGATGATTGTTGTCTGTTCCTTCAGAGGTAGACACAATTCTTTTATAAAATTATTTTGTGTTCAGGTCAAATTGTATAAGAGTAGTATATATGAATGGGTCATTTGGGGCAAGATTTATCATGTCTTTTTCACTGTTGAGATTGTTAATATGAAAGCAATAAAATAATTCATCTTATGAGATAATTTTTGATTTTTGTTTACGTGTTACACAGCCAGCATAGGAGTCAAGGGTAAATATGACCAGCATACGAGTCAAGGGTAAATATGATTACATATTTGTCTCATTTAAAAGTGATTTCTCATATTTTTATTAGTCAAGGTCTAAATGAAGGGTGGAAGCAATGTATCAATACCTTACAAAATGAAGATTTTCAGTGGTTTTTATTTATTTATTTATTTTGACAGGTAGAGTTAGAGAGTGAGAGAGAGAGAGACAGAGAGAAAGGTCTTCCTTCCATTGGTTCACCCCCCAAATGGCCACTACGACCGGCGTGCTGCGCCTATCCAAAGCCAGGAACCAGGTGCTTCCTCCTGGTCTCTCCCACTGGGTGCAGGGCCCAAGCACTTGGGCCATCCTCCACTGCCTTCCTGGGCCACAGCAGAGAGCTGGACTGGAAGAGGAGCAACCGGGACAGAATCCAGCGCCCCATTCAGGACTAGACCCCAGAGTGCCAGCACCGCAGGTGGAGCATTAGCCTAGTGAGCCGCGGTGCCAGCCAAGAAAGCATAGCAACTGATTTTTGACTTTCTCAATACTATTTTTGTATGAATTCTTTGTAAGTGTTAATAAATTGATTGCACATAACAGCCCTATTTCACAAAGAGGACAATAAAGTCATAATTTTTCAAAAATAATAGGCAATTCCACATAAAAATAATAATAGTTTGTTAATAGTGACATTGTGATCTTAATTTCTCTTTATGTATCTAAGATTAGAGGGCTAATTTGGAGTTTTTATAAGTTTTTTTTTTTTGTCTAGCAGTTTTATTGATTGAAATTTTGATTATGTTACCTATATTGGAAATTTAACTTTCCAAATTTCCAATAAAAAGGCTTTTCCCCCCAAACCCGATTACCATTATATTTTCCTGTAGTGGTGATTCTTAAACTTAAGTATTTGCAATAAGATATCTTTCTGAAAATTTTTGTTTAGTTATTTAATTGAAAGACAGAACACTAGAAAGAGAGAGAGAGAGAGAGAGAGAGGAAGGTCTCCCATCTACTGGTTCACTCCCCAAATTGCCACAACAACCAGCTCCAGCTAACTAGTGCCAGACTGAAAACAGGAGCCAGGAAGCAGCCAGGAACAGTTGGTCCCATATCACTGATCCCAGGTGCGAGGGATGGACTGACGATATTTAATCTTAGACTTTTTAAGATGAGGATTTTTTTGAAAATTTTGGCAAGGGCCTTAAATGTTAAGGAATGGGATGGTTAGGCCAGAGCCATGGCTCACTTGGCTAATCCTCTGCCTTTGGCGCCGGTACCCCAGGTTCTAGTCCCGGTTGGGGTGCCGGATTCTGTTCCGGTTGCTCCTCTTCCAGTCCAGCTCTTTGCTGTGGCCTGGGAAGGCAGTGGAGGATGGCCCAAGTGCTTGTGTCCTGCACCTGCATGGGAGACCAGGAGAAGCACCTGGCTCCTGGCTTCAGATCAGCGTCGGCGCAGCACGCTATTTTGGGGGGAGAACCTATGGTAAAAGAAGACCTTTCTCTCTCTCTCTCTCACTGTCTAACTCTGCCTGTCAAAAACAAACAAACAAACAAACAAACAAAAAAAAAACAGAAAAAAAGGATGGTTAATTTTATTTCTAAATCAGTATCATGTCACTTACCCAGTTCATAAAACCCTCCACAATCTGGGGCCGGTTCTGTGGTGTACAAGGCTAAGCCTCCATCTGCAGTGCCAGCATTCCATATGGGCACCGGGGTTTGAGTCTCAGGTGTTCCACTTCCTGTTAATGTACCTGGGAAAGCAGTGGAAGATGTCCCAAGTCCTTGGGCCCCTGCACCCATATGGGAGACCCATATGAAGCTCCTGGTTCCTGGCTTTGGCCTGGCCCATCTCAGGCTGTTGTAATCATTTGAGAAGTGAACCAGCGGATGGAAGATTCTCTGTCTCTTTCTCCTTCTGCCCTTCTCTCTCTAAATCTCTACTTTTCAAATAAATAAATTAATTAATTACAAAAAAACCTGCACAATCTAGTCCTAAGCCTTCTGCCAGCTTCCTTCTCTCCTATGACTCTTAGTCCTCTTTCTGTTTATTGCTATTTGTTCTTTCCACACTCCTTTCCATATATGCCTGCAGCTTAGTAGCTCCTTAGCTTACTCTCAGCATGAAGCATCCTTCTCCTTCAATGACTGTTGAATTCAAGGTACTTAGCCCAGCTCAAATGACACATCATCCAGGTAGGCTTTTATTTCTTTCAGTGGAAATTCCCCTTTTCTGTTCTCCATTCTATTCATGGTCTACATGAAGAAATCACATCCAAATTTTCTCTTGCATGTTCAGTTCCACCCTGGTTTGTGAGGACTGTACCTCTAGTCACTATTTCTCTGATAAACTGTTTGAGTTTAATTCCAAGATTAAATAAGAAGCCTCTAGGGGGGCTTTAACAATGCCAGTGGCATGCTCTTTCTTGTGTTTAACAATATCATTCAGACTGCTCTAGGGATAATGGATTCTATGTGACCAGAGCGGTAGTAGTTTCTGGGAGAGAGAGAATCGAGGAATAGGGGCACTGTCTAGTAGGGTTGCTGAATGGATGGAAAGGAAACCTCTAACTGGGATACAGTTTGGAAGTAGAATTGACAGAATGTTGTGACTTATTTATTCACCCAACAGATATATAATAGGGCCTACTATGGGCACAAATTTTTCTAAGGAATATCGCCTGGTGTTACTGGATGTATATCTTGTTTCCAGAGCCAATGATTATTTTCATACTGTTACTATCACAGTGCTTGCCTTTAAATGACTTTTCCCCCCACTATTCAAATCACAAAAGATTCAAGAACTATTATAAACTTTAACATATTTTTAAGATGCATGCAACAAAATATGGAAAAAGTGGCTTCAAGCTTATAAAAATGAAATGTGCTTAAGTTTATTTTTTATTTCTTTAAATAGCTCATAATCCCTAAACTCTGTGTTTATGAGCATAACATCTCAGTCCTTGCAATAAGTCCTGCATATACAGATTGCACGGCTTGAGCAAGTTGTTAAAGTGAAGCACAGAATGGACTTCTGAAAGGAAACTACAGGATGATGGCAATTTTCAAGTCATATCTTTTATTCACATTTGATTTGAATGTGTACCTGTGTGTGAAAAAGAGTTTAAGTGGTTGTAATAACAGCTTCAAGAAGGCGCAAGCTTCTGTTACTTACACTTTATACCTTGAATGACATTATTGAATCCCTTAGATTGTGTTAAAAGTGACAACTATAAATCAAGAAAACACTTCATGCTTGGAATCTTATCTTTTACATTGTTTAAGATAGTAATTTTCATATAGTGCTGGAGGAGGCTGGCAGTCACCATGAACTTGTTTACAACATGACCTTTTCTTTACCTCTCCATCCCCTTGCTGCTTTTCTGGTGTTAGTTAATATTCTCACAGAGAGGTAATTGAACATTGACTGTTCTGTTAGGTGTGAAGCTCAATGAAGAGAGATCTATAGGATCAATAAGTGTAGACCTGAACTATACTCTTTCCCCTACTGACAGGTAATAAAATTCAGCCTACAATTTTCTATTTAGATCATGCTGTTGAGTTTCAAAATTTCTATTAAATTCAACTTATACACCTAAAATATCTATAAAAATGTAGCAATGTTGTTCATTTGTATTGACTAAATATGGAGATTTTTAGAATTCTATTTATCCCTTATTTAAACAAAACTCCCACTGTACAGGTGTGTGTTCTGGCACAGCAAGTCAGGTTGCTGCCAGTGAGATTCACATTCAAGTACAGGTTCTACTTCTGGCTCTACTGTTTCCAATTCCGTTCACTGTTAGTACATCCTAGAAGGCTGTGGATGATGGCCAAGAACCTTGCCACAGAGGTGGAAGAGTCTCATGGAGTTACAGTTTCACGGCTTCAGTCTGGCCTTGCCCCAGCTGTTGCAGGCATTTGGAGAGTGAATCAGTGAATGGGAGTTTCTCTCTGTCTATTCCTGTCTCTGTCTCTGTCTCTCTCTCTCTCTCTTCCTCTGCCTTTCAAGTAGACAAAAACAAACAAACAAACAAACAAACAAAAACTCCCACAATAAGTGTTGATAGTAAAGTATTAACAATGTGGACTTAGTTTCTAGCTAACCTCTGTATTAATACATAAAATGAAAAAGTCTTGAAATCAGCTACAATAGCAACCAAAACCACATTTTTTGGCAAAAATATCTGTAGTACCTTGATGGACAATGAAATCAAATGAAACAAAAAAACATTCTTGACTGACCAAGCAAGTACTTGATGACTCAGTTTGTTTCATCAGGACGAAAAATAATAGAATTTCACTGTTTAAAAATAACACAATAAATTGACAACACCAAGACGAACTTCAGAAATGAAACATAAAAGTGCAGTAGAATTGTTTATTTCATTAGAGGAAATCTTTCACCCCTGATTTATGTGTTTGAGCAGGAAGATACAGTCAAGTAGAATTCAAGCTGTAAATAAACACAGAGCTCATGGGCTTCTAGCATACCTCAAACACTATCATTCTCTCTGAAATCTGCTTCCCCAAATACAAATACAAAAACAGAAAGTATCAACAAGGTTTAGAAAAGAGCACATAATTTCATTTTCCCTGTATCTGAGTAGCCAGAGAAAATGAGGTAGGAAAATTCAAAACAAAAGCAGGTAAAATAATACTCCATAGTCTTTCTCATTCGCTATACTTTGATATTTTTAAATATTAAAGAAAAAAGGAATATTAAAATAATTACATATTATATAGTTTGTGGAAGAGATAATAAAATCAGGATCTTGAACTGTATGGTGGGGCAAAAATGGGCAAAGACAGCATACATTTCCAATTTCACCTTTGTGGATGTCCCATTCCCTACCCCCTTACTTTCTCTCCAACATTTTAGTACAAAGATTGATAGAGGGAAGTTCTGCTTTCTTTTTATTACCATAGATTCACTGGTTGTACCTCCAAATGCACTTAATTCTTCTACACTAAAATCCCCAAGGTAGAGAGAGGTTTTATCTATTGACTAACATCCATATAAACAGGATGTTGTGTTTTTTGCTGCTGAAAATTTATTTATGCTAAAGTGTTGTTTTACCATCCTTCATTCCATGCTTTGGGAAAACTAAATTATGCAGTTACATGATGAAATAGACTTCTCCAATAAAACACTGCTGCCTTCATTTATTTTTCTATGGAAATAAAATTGAAAAAAACCAATACAATCTTATAGATTTTTTTCATGGTCTAGAAATATATAGGAATGCAAATTGTATCCCATCAGGACCTGCAACAACAGTGCATTAGAAAGATGGATGTTTACTCAATAATAGCATTCTCTGATTTGAGGAGACACAGTTCAGGTTTAGGAAGCAAAAACTATTCTATCCTTTTGTGATGGCGTGCTGCACATAAAAGTACTAATTTTTAAATACATTTTATTGTGGAAAATTGAGCAAAGGCCTTCTACTAAACATTTGGAACAGCAAAAATTTCCCTCAGATTCTCTGCTGCTTTAATCTCACTCTGATCCTGATCTTCTATGTGAACAGAAATAATAATATCATATGTAGTAAGGCTGCAGATCTTAGCTGACTGCAGATTTTACAAAGTCCCTGCTGTGAGTTTGAATCACTGCAGAAGTGGTGATTCATGTCCTTTCCTAAAGGTTAGTCCTGCAAATCTTTAAGAAAAGGAAAAAAAAAAGGTAGATAAGGGGGAGGGGAAGTTAGGAGGTGACTGTAGGTCTTTCAGTGAATGGAAATAGAATTTTTCAAAATCCATACACTCTACAGGGGTCCATTCTTCTCACAGTGGGTGGCTGTTCTCCAGGGCTCTAAATCCCAGAGCTCCCAGCAACACTAATTGCTTTAAAGTCCCTGTCTACGGAAGAGGCAGATTTCACTTGTATAGGGGAGCTAGAAGTTAGTTTCTGTAAAGAGTAAGTGCTGGTGGGACATATGTCAAAATCTCCTGTGGCATTGGGTTAATAATATCAGAAAATTGTTCTAAAGAAATGTATTTTGGTGGGATATATAATTGCTTTGTTCTGCATAAAATATCTTTTTTACATCTTTCTTTAATGCACAATGCTTACAGTTAACCAAAACCAAAATCATGAAAGAATATTTGGATGTCTTGAAATTAGTAACCATTAATTTTGGTAATCTGACAGTCAGGATGTTGTTTGCATCTTATTTTGTTGCACTGCACATAAAATAGGTTTTTGTGAATTACATCACATATCAAGTTCTGTCTTATTTCAGGGTTAAAGAACTTTTCAAAATTTAGTTCCAGTTATTTCACATTGATTCTTCTTGTGCCTCACAGCTGTCTTTTCTCTAACATATTTGGAAGAGCCAACAATAATCCATAAAGTCCTGTACCTGCTATTAGAATCTATGAACTCAGAGATTGATATACTCAAAGAAGGAAAGCTCATTAACCAGACTAGGTGTATGAGAGTTCAGCAGACAGCACAGGAGAAGTACATCATTGCAGTTCCATTATATACTACTGTCAATTTCAAGTACACCACTCTTTCAGGCACATATTTTTGTTTTGTTTTGCTTTGCTCACCTGAATTCACAAGTGGTCAATAGATTAAGAGAAGGTTAGTGAGTCTATGCACTGCTCTGAACTTTAGAAAATGTAGGTGTCCTGACTCTAGTACTGGCATTTTGAAGCATTCTAGAATCTGAGCCAGCCCCTTAAAACATCTTGGTAAAAAAAAAAAAAAAAGGCTATTTCTCTATTTCCGTATTGTTCTTTGTATAGCATAAAATTGAGAGAAAATATAAATATGGTGGGGCAGAATCATTTCAAGTTTGTATAGTTATTGGTGACTCCATCTGATGCAACTCCAGACTTTTTACATTTTTTACTATTGTCAGTTGCTGCATATTTTATAGGGCACTGTCTCAACTTGAATGATGGTAGCTACCTCTTGTAAGCTGTTTCACCTCGTATGTGATTAAATGATATTTCTTCCTGTCTGAACAAAGATTATATTGAAAATACAGGACAGATTTGGCACCAGGGAAATACACGTTACTATTTGACAAGTGTGGAACTGTGCAGAAAAATATCAATATGAGATGATATCATGATAAGAATCTAAGAAAAATAAAAGAAGCTATCTGAATGCTAAGTGGACAGATGCCTAACTATTCTTTTGAAATGTCACTCAAATTGTGCTCATGCCATATAATTTTCAATTCTTTGGCTCATTTGGGCAAAGCAGTTGGCATCCAAGAAAATCAAGAAACCCCAATTCTTCGCAGTTCACTCAATCAAAAGATCTATAATGCACTAATAACAGGAGTTCACATGTGAGTCAAGATGCAAAAATTTATTCTAATTCACATTTTCTATTTTAGAGTAGATTAGAAAAGAATGACGTATGTTAAAATGTGTATAACCAAGAAAACAGGATATATCTCTGGATGTCAGCATGAGTCAAAATTGAAACTAATTATCCTGTTAAAAACCCATACAGGACAAAAAAAAGATATGTATCAGTGACTTTTGAGCACAGATGAGAACTAGTAAAATAATGTGAATTCTTAAATTGGAAGCTAGGGAAAAAAAAGAAAAAGAAAAAAGAAAAAGAAAAGAAAAAGAAAAGGAAGCCTCTACTGTCTTGGTCTGGTATCCACCGTGTTGACCGCATAGCAGGGCTGTGGAAGTTACAAACGAAAATAAACGCCTGTAGGACATTGCAAGGTTATTTACTAGCCTCCTTCCTTTAGGTAGCTTCATTCCCAGGTGATGAGAAAGAACATTACAGTTGTTGACTTTATTTTGAAATGCTCATTGGGGGGTGGATTCTAGGATATTCCTTCATACACTTTTCCCACTTTTTATTAGTGTCATAGGATGCTTATAAACAAATGAATTAAAAAATATCATCCAAAACACAAAATTGTTCTGCTAGATGTGGGGATAATAATTCCTTCTGTATTTCACTGATGGAAGATATCTTTATGCTCTGCTATTCTCAATGTATCCACCAATAACTTCATTTCCATTTAATGTCATCTTTTATTTTAAAATGATATATGTTGATGAGAAGTCACCCTTTCCATTTATCTCTTACTCTACAATTATAGAGCAGCTTGAAATTTATAATACTAATTGGTTCAATATTAAATACCCTTTATATTTTTTGTTTTACAATAACAGGGAAACATATATCCAATTTCTAATTGTATAAGAACAATTATGTTTTATTTGTTTTTAAAAGATTTATTCACTGATTTATTTATTTATTTATTTATTTATTTTTTTGACAGGCAGAGTGGACAGTGAGAGAGAGAGACAGAGAGAAAGGTCTTCCTTTGCCATTGGTTCACCCTCCAATGGCCGCCGCGGCCAGTGCACCACGCTGATCCGAAGGCAGGAGCCAGGTGCTTCTCCTGGTCTCCCATGGGGTGCAGGGCCCAAGCACTTGGGCCATCCTCCACTGCACTCCCGGGCCACAGCAGAGAGCTGGCCTGGAAGAGGAGCAACCGGGACAGAATCCGGTGCCCCGACTGGGACTAGAACCCGGTGTGCCGGTGCCGCAAGGCGGAGGGTTAGCCTATTGAGCTGCAGCGCCGGCCTTCACTGATTTATTTGTAAGATAGGGTTACTGAGAGAGATAGAGAAATAAAGAGAGAAATCTTCCATCTGATGGTTCACTCACCAAATGGCTGCAAGGGCTGTGACCAGGCTGAAGCCAGGAGTTTACAACTCCATCTACATCTTTCACAAGGATGTAAGAGACCCAAGTACTTTCCTTGCTGCATTAGCAAGGAGTTGGATCAGAAATGGAGCAGCTGGGATTCAAACCAGTGTGCACATGGGATGACGTTGTCTTAGGCAGTGGCTTAATCCCCATGACACAACTATAGTTCCAAGAAAATTATTGATGAACACAGAAACCACAGATTCTTAACATTAAATTTGTTAAATAATCCACCTTCCTACAAAATTTCTGTTCAGACATCTTCAATGGTAGGAAACTTAATATCTTTTGAATCAGCCCATATAACTTTCTGCTAGATTGAATTATCCTTATATTCTATTTGTTCTTACATAAGGTTGTGATTATACTGCAAATTACTGTGAACTTAATTCAGGGGATTTTTATTATTCTCTGTTAAATTTCACCTTGCCAGGCTTAGTCTTTCTTTCTAATTTGCTGACACAAAAGGGACATTAATGTTGTTATCTAGGGTATTTACTGTCACTGTCAGCTTTGTGTCAGATTCCTTTGTCCTTATTTAGCCATTGACCAACACTAAAAACTCCATGCAAAGATTAGAGATCTATTCATAATAGGGTTGGCATAGTGGTACAAAGAGCTAAGCTGCTACCTGCAGTTCTGGCATCCTATGTGGGAGTCTGTTTAAAGCTCAGTTGTTTTACTTCTGCTCCAGATCTCTGCTAATGCAACTAGGAAAGTGGCAGAAGATGGCCAAAGTACTTGGGCCCCTGCCACCCACCTGAAAAAACCTGGATGGAATTTCTAACTCCTGGCTTTGGCTTTGGCTTGACCCACCCTAGCCATTATAGTCATCTAGGGGAATGAAACAGCTGATGGACAATTCTCTCTCTCTCTCTGCTTTTCAAATAAATCTTAAAAAAAATCTATCAATAATATGCAAATTCATAGGAAAACTTACCGTCCAAGGGAAACATCATTATACACAACATCTACAGCATTTCTATGTGGTTAAAGATGGTTAATTTAAAAAGGAAATGCAGTTAGACTAGCCATTTATTCTTTAGAATTTTGCTAATACTAGTGAGCATCTATTCAACTTATAAGTCCTCACAAATATCACTTTTCCACATTCAATCAATGGAAACAGAGGCAGAAGAAATGATCCTCTTTGGATGATTCTTTGGATGTTGAATTCTCACCAGTACACACATGGTTCCCCAAGGGATTTTTACTGATGCCTAAAGCAATGCAATCACATACCTCTCTTTTGGGAAGCCATGCAAGCATTCTTTTATAGTCAGCACATGCTAATTCACAACTGTATATCCACATCAGTGAACTTGCAGTCATTTCTTTCATTGTGGTTTGGGTGAAACACTATGGAGATTCTGTTTTTGCTGACAAAGAATTGAGTGATGACTGGAGGAAAAGCATGGAACAAAGGAGGCTAGGTATCAGGCTTATTTTTTCTCTTCCCTGTTTCTTTCTTTCTTTTTTCTTTTTTTTGGACAGGCAGAGTTAGACAGTGAGAGAGAAAGAGAGAGAGAGAGAGAGAGAGAGAGAGAGAGAGAGAGAAAGGTCTTCCTTTCCTTTGGTTCACCCCCAAGTGGACGGCACACTGCGCAGCTCTGAAGCCAGGAGCCAGGTGTTTCCTCCTGGTCTCCCATGAGGGTGCAGGGAACAAAGACCTGGGCCATCCTCCACTGCACTCTCGGGCCACAGCAGAGAGCTGGACTGGAAGAGGAGCAACCAGGACAGAATCCGGCGCCCCAACCGGGACTAGAACCCGGGGTACTGGTGCCGCAGGTGGAGGATTAGCCAAGTGAGCCGTGGCGCTGGCCCCCTGTTTCTTTTTTACCCACTCGAATCCTGCAGTCTCACTCCTTGTCAGACTTGTGGCAGCCATCAAACTTGAAATATTAATTAATTAAGCAACTATGTACCTCTTTTCTCAACATTAGTGAAAGGATACTGATCTTAGCACATCAACTCTGGTGCCTCTCTAATCATAAGAGGAGACATAGAAAAAAAAATCCCAACCTTCAATTATCTTTTTTTTTTCATTCCTCACTTCCTTCCTCTTTTCTATGTTTCATATTTTCTTTTTCTTATTTATAGTCTGCTTGCTACCTAAAGTTTTACATCTGCCATGATGGTAGATCGTACATGCCATATTTAGTCAAACATTATTCTGAGTATGACTATCAGGGTGTCCTGAATGAGATGAACATTTGAATCAGTCTAATGTACATTACTCGTACTAAATTAAGTGGTTTGCTCTCCCCCCAGGGTGAGGTGAAGTTCTGGATAAACTAAAATTGCTGACATAGAGTGAATTTCTTCATGCCTTTCTTCCTTCATGCTGGAACATTGTGCTTCCTTTTTTCTCCCCTGCCTTTGGTCCCTAAGTAAATTACTGACTCATCTTGAGTCTTGGGCTTTCTGGCCTTTGGATTGGAGCTACATCATAAGTTTTCTAGATTCCCAGACCTTGAGGTCACACTGGAATCACATCATCAGCTCACCATGATTTCCACCTTGCTCACTGTAAATCAGATCTTGGGACTCATCAGCCTCCATAATTGCAGGAACTTGTTACTTAAAATAAAAATAAATCAATTTCTTTCTTTCTTTCTTTCTTTCTTTCTTTCTTTCTTTCTTTCTTTCTTTCTTTCTCTTTCTCTCTCTCTCTCTCTCTCTTTAAATGCAAATACCAGTGTACTTCAAAATATTTTGAAAATATATGTTATTTTTTAATTCAGTTTTTCTATGACCTTTTAGAAGTACCCCCTTACAGATACACACACACACACACACACACACAGATACACACACACGGTTCCTTCTGGACTTTCTGTTCCTTATCCCACAAAAATATTGGAAAAGCACAGTTCTTCCAAATTATCTATCTATCTATCTATCTATCTATCTATCCACCCATCCATCCATCCATCCATCATCTATCTTCTTCATCACCATCATCATCTTTATAATCTATCTTTAGTTAGATAGTTTTACAGATATACATAGCTTATTGGTTCTATTTCTTAGCAGAAGTCTCCTTAATAACACCTGGTCTGTTCTGCTTATGCATCTCTGGAACTAAGCTCCATATGACCTGGGATCTACCAGACACTGCCTATATCCACCTCCATGAACAGCTAAGTAACATCTACCTCGTATGCTTATGCCTGTACACATATCTTTGAAGACCACACATTAAGCATCATGATATGTTATGTTAGCCATGCTATTGACCACCTGCAGCACTGCTTTTTCTGCTGTGTCTATCCTCTTCTTTAGTCATGTATCTCATTTTGAGTTCACTATCAATTCATAGAGACAAAGTGAGTATTACTTGCTATTGGATAATAGAAGCGTCCCGAAGCTACCATATTTCACTGTTCCATTCTGCCTGAAATTAAAAAAAAGTTGGGTGATAATAATAAACTTTTAAAGTCATGTCTTTTATCATGCTTATTATAGTTTTGTTTGCAGTGGCTAAAGATGAAAATACTGGACAACTAGTAGTCTTCTATCTTATTTACAGGGCCAACTTTAAGTCTCTGGATGATGGTTTATGGTACTAAATTCAAATCATTTTAAAACAGATGTATAGAACCAGTAGCAGAGAATCTTGGGGGTAGATTCTATGGGAGGCAATAGTCAATATTCAGACAATTATTGACTTGTCCTTAGGAAATTCCAGACCAAATGTGGAGTCAGGAAAATAACCTCAGTATAGAATGGTGTGATGAAATAACCAGAGTTTCCGCTGAGAGCAAATTCTCAATTTGAGGGAAATGGTAAATAGAGAGGTTGTTTTCATATTTGCTTTCACTAATATTGACATGCACACTTCAATTTTCAAAAGTTATATTTAGGATGTCCTTTATATCTTTAAAAGTGCATGTAAACGATGTTAAATTTGAAATATATAGAAAATTAGAATACACTTATGAATACCTTTGAAATATATCAAATATTGTTTAGTATTTCATTTCTAAAACCCACACAATTTGAAAGTAATCTTTTTAAATTGTTTATATTCTGATACATTATTTTCCTCCAATATAATTTACAAATTTTCATTTTATACAATGTATGTTCTTATTTGATTTCTTCAGGAATATATATGTAATTATATATATATGATCCATTACATCTAATATGTCATATATATAAATAATCCAACATATGTGCCACTTTCAATGTACCTGGAACTTCATCAAAGACAAATATAGTTTAACTTAAGGCATGTATCTTTTCTACATATGATAATTTCTTACATTAAGTAAGGTGTACATAACATAGGTGCTATTATTTATTATTTTATGTGTTTATTGTAACATAAATGAGGATATGCTTATCTAATATCTCACATATAGACTCATTTTGGAGAAAAATTTAAGAAGTTGAAATGACTTCAACAATATCTAATAATACTGTATTCTCTCATTGTTATGCTTTTACATATATTTATAACAGGAAATGAAATTACAAACATTGAAAAATAAAAGAACACATAAAGAAAAAATGGCAAATTCTCTACCTCTTATTCCAAACAAATCTAGTTGATTTTAAAAATTAGCCACAAATTACCCAAGTATGCACAGATAGTACACAACTATATATATTTTTGATTCAGTTTTGTACTCTTATCATACTTGGAGATTGAAGTAACTGTCTATTGATATCTTGAGCAAAAAGCAAACCCAATTTATGGAGAAATTATGAAACATAGTTGAAATTATGAATGTTAATTTTTGTCTAGAAAACTGCATATTGGTAAGTCTTTACTACAATTTAAAATTGGAAGCCTAATTTGAGCTGTTATGCTGCATTTAACTACTACATTCAACACATGTTTCTTGACAATATTTGTATTCTTCTTTAATATAAAAATCATAAAGACAACAAATACCTTGTAGATAGGATCTATTTTCCATATAGAATGCCTTAAATTTACTAACTAGTCTTGTGAAATAGTTCTAAAAGGAAAGTTTATAGCACTAAATGTACAATAATATAAAGGATAACTCTCAAAAGTACAATCTAACTTATTGCCTCAAGGAACTAGAAAAAGAAGAACAACCTAAGTGCAAAATCAGCAGGAGGAAGAACAACTAAAGATTGGATCATGAAAGAGAGACCGTAAAAACAAAAGAAAATGCCTCAAATTAAGAATTGACTGTGTGAAGAGACAAATGACATTTATAAATCTTTAAGTAGACTAAGAAATAAAAACCCAGAAAACACAAATAAATAGAATTCAGAAATTAAAGAGATTTTACAACAGAAACTACAGAAATACAAAGGCTTTGGTAGGTGTCTGACGTAGTGGTTAAGAAGATTTGAGGAACCTTTTTCTTATATTGGAATGCCTGGGTTTGAATCCCATCTGCACTCATGATTCTGGCTTACTGTTAATGGGAGCCATGGATTGCAGCAGGTGATGGCTTAAGCACTTGGGTCCTTTGATCTCTGTGGGAGACCCAGATTGTGTTCTGTGATCCTGGTTTCAATATGGCCCAGTTCCAGCTGTTGTGTTCATTTGGAGAGTGAACCAATAGATGGGAGATATCTGTGTGTCTATGTGTCTGTATCTCTGTATTCTTCTGCCTTTCAAATGGACAAAAAATAAATACATAAAAAGAAAAGATTGGATATTATAAAAATCTGTATGTAAAAAAAGACATATAAAGGATCATAAGAACAAGAAACAACTATACAATAGTAAATTAGATAACCTAGAATAAATGCATAATTTCCTGGAAACATACAACCTTCCAAGAATGATCACAAGGAAAGAAAAAATATCTGAATAAACTCAAATACTGATAATGAATCAATAATAAAATCTCTCATGAGGAACCAACTACTTAATGTTTACACAGGTGAATTCTACCAAAAATTTAAAGAAGATTTAGCACCAGTGTTTCTGAAATTCTCAAAAAATTGAAGAGAAAGAATACTTCGAATTTTATTTTCTAAGTTCATCATTACAATAACAAAGTCAGAAGAGAACACTACAAATAAAAAGAAAATTATAGGCCAACATCCCAGATGAAAAGAAATGCAAAAACCTTCAAAAATATTAGCAAATGAAATTCAACAATATAGGAAAATGATCATCCTCATGATCAAGTGGGATTTTTCCCAGGGTTGCATGTATGGTTCAACGTGTATATAGAAATCAACATATATGATATACCCTAAGGTCATCTCAAAAGGCAGTAAGTTTGACAAGGGGCCAGCACTGGCATAGCAAATAAATCCACAGCCTGCAGTGCTGGCATCCCATATGGGAAACGGTTCAAGTCCCGGCAACTCCACATCTGATCCAGCTCCCTGCTAATGTACCTGGGAAGCCAGCAGACAATGGTCCAAGTGCTTGGGCCCCTGAACCTATGTGGGAGACCTGGAAGAAGCTCCTGTCTCCTGGTTTCAGTCTAGCCCAGCTCCAGCCTTTGCAGCCATGTGGGAAGGCAATCAATGAATGGAAGATCCCCGCCCCCTCTCTTTTTCTCCCCTCCTCTCTGCAATTCTGCCTTTTTAACAAAATTAAAATGATTCTTTAAAAAATTACCAAAAAAGAATATAACAAAGCCCAACATCCATTCAAGATAAAAAAAAAAAAAAAGCTGTAAACCAATTAGGTATTGAAGGAATATACCTGAACACAAGAAAGACCTTAGATGACACTCTCACAGATAATATCATATTTAATGGTGAAAGGCTAAACATTTTTCTTCTAAGATCAGAAATAAACAAGGATACCCATCCTTACTGCCTCTGTTAAGTGCACTACTGAAAGTTCAAGCCAGATTATGCAACCAAAATGAAAAATACTTCTAATCGTGAAAGGAAGACGTTAAATAAGTTAAATTGTCCCTGTTTGCAAACACAATTTTATATATAGAAATATAAAAATATATAGAAAATTATAATGACTCCACCAAAAAACCCTTTTAAGGTCTAATAAATGAATTTAGTAAGGTTACAGGATACAAAATCAACATAGAAAGATCAATAGCATAGAAAGGTCACAAACTAACTATAAAAAGAAATCAAGACATCACCTACAATAGCACCCATATCCTATGTAGGAATAAATTTAATCAAGCATGTGACAGACTTGTGCACTGAAAACTATAAAACATTAATATAAGAAATATAGAGTAGTTATAATTAAATTGAATGCTGTATCATGTTTATGAATTTGAAGAACTAATATTGTTAAGATATATATTCCACTCAAAGAAATTGACAAGCCCTATCAAATTTTTAATGACAGTAAAGATGTACTGTTAAAAAAAGAAAATAAAATGACTTGGCTCAAAAAATAAACACATAATTGAAAACATTGATATTTATTGTCAGATGTGTAAATAGAATACATACTGGGTTTAGGAGAACTGTGAGGAAAAGTTCACCTCCTCTGATACTTTTATCCAATTCTTGAGGTCCTCCTGGATACTCTTTGTAGAAAATAGTGTGTGTGAACAACCCACAGGTCTGCCGAGGAAGGACCTAAGAAAAAAGAAGGAAGTGACACATTGATAAGATTTAAATTAAAAACTTCACTGCTACTTTATAACTTGAGTATAAAAACTGCCATATCCTATTGAGTTCTTTGATCGCTGTGGCCAACACCTTATTGTAGTCAAGTGGAAGCTGGTATAATTATGTACATATTCAGTGAGTTGCCAAATCAAAGCTATAGGACATGGAAATTGAAGAATTTTCACTCAGTTCAGTCAATCTAACCCACCAGTTGAGTTATGTAAAAAGATCAACCAGAAAAAAAAAAAAAAAAAAAAAAAAAAAAAACTTTTCTGAGCTTTTGGGATAATTTAATAAAAATGGAACTTCTCCGAGGTTATATTTTCAGGTACTAGCCTATCTACTTTACTGGCTTCTGAGATCCAGGCTTGCAATGTACTCAGGTTCTGTAGTTTAAAACAGTTTTCATCACCGCTTTCACATTTGTCTTCAACACTCTGAGTTTAGATTTTATTGCTGTAGTAGTAAAATCAACTAATGACTGCTACTGGTATATTCTGTGGTTAATTCTGTCATAAATCTGAATGTTCCATAGAAAAGTAAATAATCTCACTCTAAAAACTGATTTTGAGTAATAAACTACTTATAATTGAATGGAAAAATGCACCCAATTGCACAGAGTAGCTATAATTTTATTTATTCTTTCCTTAATTTTCATAATAGTTTGTATTAAATTCAAGATAAATGAATGCATGTAATAAAGGTTAAAGGGAACATTTCCATTTCATAACCTATGAAATAGCTATACAATCTAATAAAGTGAAAACTGGGTTCTTTCACTTCTATTTAAAATTATGTAAGAGTAATTCTTTTTATTCCTTCTGGATTTCCATGGTTATCAGTACACTATTTGCATCATCAAAAGCTTCATTTAGATATGAGGATTCTTTATGTCTTTCAGTGCCAACTTCTAACAGAATATTTAAAGTTTCATGATTAATGAATATTGAGTACCAACAATGGTTAGGCAAATGTGCCTTTTTATTGGTTTCAGGTAGTTATTAGTTAGATATATGGCTGAATAGATAGATAAGTGTAATGGCAATACAAATAATGGATTGGGAAAATGTAAGTATTTAAAAGATAGAATAGAATTTGAAAACTTTGTTTTGCAGTTTCTGATTAATGATCAAAATGTGATCTAAGACATAGAAAATGGGTATGGGAAATTTAAAAAACTATTTTGTCTCAAAGTAAATTATATAATTTTTATTACAATGAATAATCATAAACTCATAGCAAATCCTTTCATTTTATTGTCATTAATAAGAATCGATACATTATTCTTATATTATTTCAGTTAATATATCTGTAAAGACATTTTTCAAGCATACATGGGATAGGGAATGAAAAAGAACAACATCCTAACATCCTCTTGAGTGCCTAAAAAGCAAATTAAATAAATGGATAAATTTAATTCTGAGATCCTATTTATTTATTTCTGCCTGTGGATAGTGTATGATCTGAGAGGTATTTTCTTGATCCATGGAACCCCACTAAGCCTGTCAACCTCTCAGTAACTACTAAAACAAAAAGACACCATGAAATGCCACAGTCCAGTGAAAGACTCCCTAGACAGAATTTCAACGCGGTGGATGCTCTATACAAACTCATTCCTCCTATTTTTCATTTACCTTGGGCTCCCCCAGACCATTCCATGGCTTGGTAAAAAAAAAAAAAGCCAGAAAGTGTAACCAGCCACCACCCTGATATGGCAGAAATTTCTATTGCTTATCTTAAAGAAGTCGGATGACGGGGCCCAGTGCCGTGGCTCACTTGGTTAATCCTCTGCCTGCGGCACCGGCACCCCATAAGAGCGTCGGGTTCTAGTCCTGGTTCCTCCTCTTCCAGTCCAGCTCTCTGCTGTGGCCCGGGAGGGCAGTGGAGGATGGCCTAAGTGCTTCAGCCCCTGCACCCGCATGGGAGACCAGGAAGAAGCACCTGGCTCCTGGCTGCGGACAGGCATATTTCTGGCCATAGCGGCCGTTTGGAAGGTGAACCAATGGAAGAAAGATCTTTCTTTGTGTGTCTCTCTCACGCTAACTCTATCTGTCAAATAAATAAAAAAATAAATAAAAATAAAAGGAGTCTGATGAAGTTACAACCTGAGAGATAGTGATCACCTGCTCTCATTTCATGTGCACATTAGGAATCTTCTATACAAACAGAAGAATGTGCTCACCATGATGCTATTGTGAATGAAACCCTTCCTGTACCGTGCAGGTTTCAAATGTGGATACTCTTCAGTGCTGGTGACCTGAATACCCCAGACCTTCTTCCAAGCTGCATAGAGCTGAAGATGAACTGGGTAGACCCCTGAGTGATGTGGGGCCACAGCATAGCCCATGTTCGTTGGTATTCCATGTTCCTGAAAGAAAGCCAGAACATCTTGATGGAGTATGGTCATTAATTAAAGCAATTTTTTTTCACAAAAATCTATTAAGGACAGACTGATTTCAATACTACATATGAAAAATAAAAATAATGAGCAACACAATTTTTTTCTTTCTGCAACTTTTAATCTTATAGAGCCCCAGTGATTAATCCACATACTAATTACTTTGAGCATGTGGTGTGTGTGTGAGATGAATTCTGAATTTTCAATACATAAAATTTTGGGGGAAGATTGGAAGTAAACTTGACCCTATCTGAGATAGATAAAAGATAGATAGATAGATATATAGATAGAAGAAAAAGAGGTATCATTAGAGCTAGTGCCTAAAGTTGGACAATTGAAAAGCAAAATATTATGTGTAGTGTTGGCATCCCATATGGGTGCTTCTCTTCTGATCCAGCTCTCTGCTGTGGCCTGGGAAAGAAGTGGAAGATGGGTCATGTCCTGGGTCTTTGCACCCAGGTGGGAGACCTGGAGGAAGCTCCTGGCTCCTGGCTTCAGATCGGCACAGCTCTGCGGCTTTCTGGGAAGTGAACCAGCGGATGGAAGATTTTCTCTCTCTCTCTCTCTCTCTCTCTCTCTCTCTCTCATTCTGCCTCTCTGTATCTTTGCTTTTCAAATAAATGTATAAGTCCTTAAAAAATTTATGTGTGTGTTTATGTGTTGAAGAAAACCAGAAAGGTAAGTTTCACCATACAGTGATGAGCTTTACAATTCAACTGAGGTGTCTAGCATTCATTCTACTGGAATAGTGCAGATAAGGAAGCTCTTTGAGCATGGACAAGCACCATCTGTTATGTTTTAGAATGATAACAGGCTGAGATTAAATGTGAGGGGAATATATATCCAAGCCATGCCTAGAAAACTATTTGTCTTGCACAGATTAGGTGAAGATGGGTGACTCAATTGAACTACTGACGCTCACACTAAAGGTGAGGGAAATAATGCTGTTGAAGAGCCAGGGAAATGTTAAGATTCTTCCCTTAGTTTGAAACTTAACAACTCAATTTATTTTTATAAAACATATACCACTTTACTATTAGTTTACCTTGAATAAATAGTTGTAAAGAATAACAGACATAAATTTAAAATAAGAATATGAACAAATTTTCAAAGAATGGTGTTACATTGCTTGTTACATAAAATAGAACTTCAGTGTTCTAATTTCTGCTTTATATTTCTCCCTTTAAATGCTTATCTGATTATAAAGACTCCTTGTAGGGTTGAATCTCATCAATTGGAGTTATAAATGACAATGTACGGTCATATATGAAACCTGATTGAATCAATAAACAGAACACAAAAGTGTTGACAATTGCCATTTATATTTTCTATTACATGGTACACAGCATAGTAAAAGAATTCAGTCTGGTATAATAAGCAAGCACTGAATGAATGGATCACATATCTACAATGCTTAAGTCATATGCCACACTCAACTCAGAAGATGGGCTCTAAATATTTCACAAGTCTTCATCATTCTTCCTTTCATTGAATGACCCTCATTGTATAGCTAAATTCACCTCTCTTTCATCAAGACAATGTGTTTTCTAACATCTATTACAATAAATGACTCTCTATCAAGGCTGAATTATGAAATCAATGCTGTAAAATGAGCCCAAGTCTTTTGCTAAGCACTAGGGAAAATTCATTTCTTGGTGTGCAGAAGAAATATGCTTCTTTGCACGAGCTTGCAACTTTAAAAAAAGGCAGGGTTGGAAAAGTGCAGAAACACAACCACAGGTTGGGACAGGCAACTGCTGACAATCCAAGACATCACTGAAGAACATGTGCTGTATTAGGAAAGATTTAATTCTCTCTGGTCTGCTATATGCCCCCAGTGAATGGTCATAAAGTGTTCTGAGGATGACCAGTCATGTGAAAACAAGACTTTCCAAGCATGCAGATATATCAGGTATGAGACACTACCTCATGACAGAAATCTAGGATTAAGGCCTTCAGACTCCTCTGTCTGGTAGACAGAATCTGTGTGGCTACGGCCAAGAGAGGTACTCCTGATTCATAAGAAACAGAAATGTTATTTTCTTATTACTCTCTAAAGTGGTTCATATTGAGGTTTTATAAGTCATCCTATATATCCATAAGGAAATCAACAGTGTATGGTAGTCCTCACAGTCTTTACTATTTTGATAGTCCTCGTTTTCTATCACCATATAACTATTTCAAATTTGGGGAGCAGAATGTTAGATAAATATGTGAATATCCTAGAAACAAAGAACTGAAAACTAAAATCAGTAAAAAGAATTGAAATATCAAACGTGATAGCTCTTCAAGAAAAAAAATGACATTTCACTTTTGACAGGCAGTAAAATGAATTGCAGAACTTTCATAAAAAAACAGAAGGTAAAAAGCAATTGATCTGGTGAGTAGGAAGGAAGGGGCAGTAAAAAGATTTTATGATATTTATTGATTTCTGGGGGCTCAGTGCTATACTGTTCATAAGGTCATCTTATTACACCAGCAACTGGAGCTCAATCAAAATAGTAAATCACACAAGATAATTACAAGTTTATACTTTTTCAATCTAAATGATAACACATAGTGAAAAGTAATTCCCTAGTAACTCTTTTCTTATTATCAAGGAGTTTACTGAACTAGAAAAGCTTCACTTTTTTACTGTCCAGAGCTTAAAACCCATTTCACAGAGACTTGCCCAACTAAAAACACAACCTACACATCTTGTTCACCCAATATCACAGAAGTTACAAAATTCAATAGGCTTTTTTTTTTTTTTTTTTGACAGGCAGAGTGGACAGTGAGAGAGAGAGAGACAGAGAGAAAGGTCTTCCTTTGCTGTTGGTTCACCCTCCAATGGCCGCCGCGGCCTGCGCGCTGCGGCCGGCGCACTGCGCTGATCCGATGGCAGGAGCCAGGAGCCAGGTGCTTTTCCTGGTCTCCCATGGGGTGCAGGGCCCAAGCACCTGGGCCATCCTCCACTGCACTCCCTGGCCACAGCAGAGAGCTGGCCTGGAAGAGGAGCAACCGGGACAGAATCCGGCGCCCCAACCAGGACTAGAACCCGGTGTGCCGGCGCCACTAGGCGGAGGATTAGCCTAGTGAGCCGCGGCGCCGGCCCTCAATAGGCTTTTCAATGTACATATAAGAAATACTTGAAACTCATAAAAATGTAAATGACAGAATAAGCAAAGAAACTCAAATGTGGCTTATAGGATCCAGGGATTCTATGATATGATATGATATGCCACCACCAATATTTATTTATTTATTTTTAAGATTTATGTTATTTATTTGAAAGAAATAGTTACAGAAAAGGTCTTGCATCTGCTGGTTCACTTTCCAAAGGACCGAAAGCACCAGAGCTGAGCTGATTTGAAGCCAGGAGACATGAGCTTCTGGGTCTCCCATGTGGGAGCAGGGGCTCCAAGACTTGGGCCATCTTCTGCTTTCCAAGACCACAGCAGAGAGCTGCATCAGAAATGGAGCAGCTGGGACTTGAACCAGCGCCCATATGGGATGATGATGCTGTAGGCTTGGGCTTTAACCTGCTGCACCACAGCACTGCCCCCCGCCCCCACTATTTATAGCATAGTTTGACTTTATCTAATTTTTCTACTTCCATTAAATCCCAGTTGCTTAGGAAAAATAGATAGCGTGGTAATTTAGAAACTATAGAAAAAATATAACTTTTCAAAAATTAAGAAAAATATGCTTAGCAATAAAACTCTAATAGCAATTGAAATGAACTAATTTCACTTTTCCTTGATCATCTCTACTAATTGTATCTACTTGTAATTGCCCAACACCTGGTAATTATAAGTGTTTCTATATTTGTATGTAATGTGTTCCTAATAAAAACACTGTGATATGGACTGCATATAATAAAATGCTAAAACTGAGGCTTAGAGGAAACTTGTTTATTTTCACAAGCATTGGAGCCAGGATTATACCCATCCCCTTTAAATCCATAGGCAGTGTTTTTGCTTTTTTAGTATGTTGCTTCTCCTTGTTACTCCACTTCCCCATGGTAAGTAACTGCAAGTATTTTACCTTTAAAAAGGACTTTATTTTAATATATTTATTTCTGAACTGGAACATGTATGTACTTTATTTTTTGTTTACTTGTAGAAGTTATTAAAAAGTATAATTTCAAAATCCTCTGCAGGTATTATTTTTCAAGCAAATGAGATTCAGCCAACCAGAAATACTCAGAGAAATTTTTGAGGGCAGCAGGAAGGCCCAGGCTAAATTTTGGCAGCTCGTGGCTACTGCTACTGGCATGTCAGCTCTTGAAAACAAAAGACTTTTTTGAGGTCTATTTGGTGCCCATTTTCAGGGCAGAATTGGAGGCTTAGTGTTTCTGTCAGGATTCCAATGACAGTGCCAGAAATGGTAGCTTCCTTGGGGCACAGTATTAAAGGTCTGTGAATCCCTGTGGGAATACATCCTAGAATCTGCTCTGTCAGCCTTTCCAAAGTTTTTGAAAACACTTAAGTCACTGAATAAAATTTCTCTTTTACAAGAGAACTTAAACAGGCTTCTCTTCCCAGCTGGGAAACCTGACTTGACAGAGACGGTTTTGCCCCTTCTAGTAAATGTAACAGATTTAAGCGGTTAGAGTGTGATATCCAGTTGTTCCAATTCCAGAGGCAGAGTTTGGTAAAGAATTTTCCAGTATTTATTCAATAAAAGTGCTTGATGTATGACTAAAACCTGTTTGTTTAGCTGGTTACTATCGTGGGTACAAGGTCTAGATTCTACCTTCATGAAATTTGAATAATGGAGATAACTATATAACTCAATTCGATAAATGCATCTTAACTCTTTCTGCATTTTGATCTAAGAACATTTGAATTTTTTAAAAGAATAATTGTTATTTTGAACTTCTAAGCATTTTACTAGCAAAATATGATGTCTATTTTATGAATATCTATAGAGGTTGAAAATCATCATCTAACTAATATTTTATACATATTGAAATAGATAAATAAGAAAGTATTACATTATGGCTGGGAATTTTAAACTGCCACAGTATATTATTAGTCATAAAGCAAATGTATGTCAATATAATAAATTATGTCTAGGAAGCTCTTGGTAAGAATGGCATATGGATACTGACTACTTGGGCTTCAACTGAAAACTCTAGTGATGTGGTTATATATGAGCAATTTCTGGCCCACTGAAGTTATAGATATATGGCTTGCAAACCACACCAAAATATATATAGGATGAACATATATCTTCATTATTAGCAGAATGTCTGGTACTTTTTTGCATTTGATATATATTTTAAATGGAATGATATATATATTAGATGCTTAGTAAAATTAATATAAAGGGGAAATAAATGAAATGATGACTACATAAAATATACTTGTAGTAAAATGAAAATGCTTCAAACAGCATCCTGTTGAACTCAAAGTATTGATTTGTCTTCCTAAACATACAACTTCCAGGAGGTGACACTGGTAATAAAAAGAATACATCTTATTATCTATTTTTTCTTTTAATAAGAACTTGGAATCATATTGTCAACTTTGAAAATGATCCTAGAATTATTGATTTTCCACTGTGTTTTGGGAGTTAAATTGTCCTCTGTTTTCATAAGTGATAAAAGCAATAACTATGTGACCCTGGAAATTGGCTGGGTGAATCTTGACACTTTTTGGACTGAAGCCTAGTAAATGGTGACAAATTTCTGGAGAGCTCTGTGTTACAAATGGATTTTTCTTTGGAAAAAGAAGTAGCACAGCAAAGGCATTGCCTCTGCGGTGTTGAACTTTCTTATCCTCCTAAGTAGAGCTATTTTGGGCAATTGAGACACATCCCTTTAATATTCCTGACCCTTTTAAGGATACTTTGCTACTTAAAGAGAACTAACAAAAAAACTAAGCAAGTCTTATCTAAATTGTGCAAAATGTACCATTTCAGTTGATATGGTACTTTTGCATTACTAACTGTTTGTACTCAGAAGACTTTATTGACAATCAAAATATTCAGCACATTTTGACCCATTACTTCTTTTTACTCAACACATACTTATTATGTACCGATGATGTACCATGAATGATTATAGGTATTGAGGATACAGCAGTACAGATGACAGTCAAAAATCCCTACCAACAGGGATCCTCCTCTTTAGTGGGATGAGACCAAGATCTCACAAAATACTCATAAGTATATAAATTGTATAATTTATTAGAAAGTGAATAGATTGCTGAGGAAGAGCCAAATTCTGTTGTCTTTGGAACAAAGTTAGTAAAGATAGAAAGTAGTAAGAAAATGATCCCAAGAGGCAGATTAACTGCAAATAATCTTGCAAGTTATTTGCTGAACAGCTCCAGCTCCAGGGAATACCATTCACATGATCATGGGGGCATCATTCACATGATCATGTTTTCCATAGGACGCACAATGCAGAATCACTAAAGACAAGAAAAGTATGCAGATATTTTAGGTATGCCAATATTAGGTATATTAGGTATGCAGATATTACATGTCATTGGATTATGTTGGTGTTTACACTGAACGGAATGAGGAGCTACCAGAAAGTTATGAGCAGATAGATTATGTCAGCCATTCTACCATAAAAAAAAATTTCTGGTTGCTTTGTGGAGAACTGAATGGAATAAGGTAATAAGAAACACAGAAGGGGTCTGGCGCTGTGGCACAGCAGGTTAAAGCCCTGGCCTGAAGTGCTGGCATCCTATATGGATGCCAGTTCTAGTCCTGATCCAGCTCTCTACAATGGCCTGGGAAAGCAGCAGAAGATGACCCAACTCCTTGGGCCTCTGCACCCACATGGGAGACCCTGAAAAAGCTCCTGGCTCCTGACTTCCCATCAGCTCAGCTCTGGCCATTGTGGCCATCTGTGGATGGAAGACCTCTCTGTCTGTCTCTACCTCTCTCTGTAACTCTGTCTTTCAAATAAATAAAAAAAATCTTTTAAAAAAACATAGAAGGTAGTTAGTAAACTATGGAGTTGATGATGATAGCTAGACCAAGATTGAGGACGATGTGGTTGGTTGTAAGTGAGTTTATTTTGGATATACTGTGAAGGTACAGTGAATAGGATTTGAAACCAGACTGTACATGAGATAAAGCGAGAAGTTGGAATGACAATTTCCGCCAAAGAGATAGGGAAGTTTGAACCTTAAGCTGTTTTAAAGTGGAACAGTAGGAGGGCACATTATGTTTGAGACGAGACATCCAGCTGAACATATGAGGTATAAAGTTGAATAAAGAAATTTAGTACTGAGAGTGGAGAGTTAGTTGTTAAGTTATCAAAATATGGATTTTATTTAAAGCCATGCAATTCATTGATATTATCAACAAAAGAAGTGTGAATGGAAAAGAACAGGTGTAAGGTTAAATCTCTGGTTTATATTCATATTAAGAGATCAAGGGAAAGAGAAGAAAGCAGGATTCTATACCACGATTATTGCAAGGGAGGTAGGCAAAATATCAGGAATCCTCAACGAAATGTAATGATGAATGAAACTGCTTCAAAGAGGAGTCTGAGGTCAATTTTTCAAATACTGCTGATAAGGACAAGTTAAATGAGGACTAAGAGCTGCTTGTTAGGTTTAACATTGGATTTCAATAGACGAGAGGACAAGAGCAGATTTGGTGTCATGAACGACAAACTCATCAGATTGCATTTAAAAGAAAATAGAAAGGGTATGAAATTGAGGCAGTGAGTATAACAATGATTGCAAGAAGTTTTGCTGTACAGGAGAGCCTAGAAATGTTGCCATAGGTGAGGAGGAAACTAACATAAGCAGAGGATTAAAGATGAGAAAGTGACAAGGGGGACAGAACTGTAACTTAGTGGTTAAGAGAACTATGTTCCACATCAAAGAATGTTAAGTTTTTTTCCCGAGCTTCAGCTCTAGCTCTGCTTCTGGCTCAGACTCCTAGCACCAGCTCTCTGCAAATGCAGATTCTCAGAGGCAGTACGTGTAGAAGTAATTGTGTTCCTACCACATTCATGGGAGAACTGGATTGAGTTCTTGGCTCTTGGTTTCTGCCCTGGACCAACCCTAGCTGCTGCAGGCATTTGGGGAATGAACCAGCAGGTGAGAGCTCCCTGTCTATCTGTATGTCTGTCTTATAAGCCTCTCAAACAAGTAAGAATATGGGGGAAAGAGTAGCAGTCTTGTAGGGAGATAAAAATAACTTACAGGAGGGGAGAGGATGGCTGGAGTGATGATCTTTAACAATCAAAAAGGGTTGGCATTGAACCCAGAAGAGAGGGTTAGACTTTTCATTTCTAGTTTATTTTATTTATCATTTCAAGGCAGAATCTAATAGTGCATGTTCTCCTTATGGGATTCCAGTCCTCAATTCATATTTATGCTGCATTAATACCGTTAATCAATGGTATATTTACATTCCAAATATGTTACTGAAACATTATGATCCCTTAACTTCTGTTATATAAAGACTATAGTAGTCATTCGATCATTTCTGAAGTGATGTTCATGTCATAGATGAAAGAAATCCTATCTATTAGTTTATTTTCATTTTGCTGTCATAATGTTGTAGTAAAAGAAGCAGCTTGAAGCTTTTTTGTGATTGATTTTTTTTCAGTGAAATAAAAGCGGTATCATCATCAGTTGAGAGGGGGATGCAACATGTGGTAGAACTTCGATGAGAGAAGGTGTGAAACTGTGGTGTATAAAAGTAGAGTTATGAAAAAAAAGACTTGCAGTGTAACGTCTGAGCAGCATTGAGGGTGCAAGAGAGGTCTGTGGTCAGGTTTTAAAGTGAGAAAAAACTTTGGTCCTAGGCACTTTCATTTCAGGAGTTCAGGTATAAACTAACTGTAGATTTAGATTCAACTGAGGTAGAGGCTTTATTGAGAGGATGTTGGAACAAGAGGAGGAAAGGAGTTCATGGAGTATAAAGGGTATGCTCATGAGTACTCATTCTTTTTTTTTTTTTTAATCTTTTTTTTTAATTTTTTGACAGGCAGAGTGGACAGTGAGAGAGAGAGACAGAGAGAAAGGTCTTCCTTTGCCGTTGGTTCACCCTCCAATGGCCACCGCGGCCAGCGTGCTGCGGCCAGCACACCACGCTGACCCGATGGCAGGAGCCAGGTACTTATCCTGGTCTCCCATGGGGTGCAGGGCCCAAGCACTTGGGCCATCCTCCACTGCACTCCCTGGCCACAGCAGAGAGCTGGCCTGGAAGAGGGGCAACAGGGACAGAATCCGGCACCCCGACCGGGACTAGAACCCGGTGTGCCAGCGCCACAAGGCGGAGTGAGCCGTGGTGCTGGCCTGAGTACTCATTCTTGAAATAAGCTGAATAAGGAGAAAACAAGGGCCCCTAGGGCATGGAGAAGCAAAGATTAGGTAGCATAGTATCCCAGGAAATACAGAGCTGCATTTCCATACTGTAACCCTTATTGTGGCCTCTGCTGTTTCTATTACCAGATTTAATTTATCAGCAAAAGAAAACTTACATATTTTTTTTTTTTTTTTTGACAGGCAGAGTGGACAGTGAGAGAGAGAGACAGAGAGAAAGGTCTTCCTTTGCCATTGGTTCACCCTCCAATGGCCACCACGGCCGCCGGCGCACCGCGCTGATCCGATGGCAAGAGCCAGGAGCCAGGTGCTTTTCCTGGTCTCCCATGGGGTGCAGGGCCCAAGCACCTGGGCCATCCTCCACTGCACTCCCTGGCCACAGCAGAGAGCTGGCCTGGAAGAGGAGCAACCGGGACAGAATCTGGCGCCCCGACCGGGACTAGAACCTGGTGTGCCGGCGCCGCAAGGTGGAAGATTAGCCTAGTGAGCCACGGCGCTGGCCCGAAAAGTTACATATATTAAGTATTTAGAGTGTCTACGAACGTCTTTAAATTAGGAAGAAATGATAAAATTCACAATTCAACAATGTGCTGCCACAGGTGGAAACAAGAATGGAGTGTGAATATATGTATGATAAAGAGACACGTGGCAGAGGGCTAATTGTCCTTTTGGAAAGTGGCATCAATGTGCTTCTTTTCCAAGCTATCCTTCACAATTAATGTAGCTGATAGAATGGGATCACTAATTTAAAGACATCACTTTGCAGACACAGATTTGCATAAACTATTGCTTTCTTTCAGCAATGTAATATTTTTTTTAAACTTTTATTTAATGAATATAAATTTCCAAAGTACGACTTATGGATTACAATGGCTTCCCCCCCCCCCCATACCGTCCCTCCCACCCACAACCCTCCCCTTTCCCACTCCCTCTCCCCTTCCATTCACATCAAGATTCATTTTCGATTATCTTAATATACAAAAGATAAGCTTAGTATACATTAAGTAAGAATTTCAACAGTTTGCTCCCACACAGAAACATAAATGAAAAATAATAGATGATTTTTTTAAATGATGATGAAATCAGATCAGACCTATTGTCATGTTTAATCCCAGTGAGAGTCAAGTTGGGTATTGATAATTTTTTTTTTACAGAAGATCAGTTTAGTATGCATTAAGTAAAGATTTCAACAGTTTGCACCCCCATAGAAACACAAAGTGAAATATACTGTTTGAGTACTCGTTATGGCATTAAATCTCAATGCACAGCACATTAAGGACAGAGATCCTACATGAGGAGTAAGTGCACAGTGACTCCTGTTGTTGACTTTACCAATTGACACTCCTGTCTATGGCATCAGTAATCTCCCTATGCACCAGTCATGAGTTTCCAAGGCTATGGAAGCCCTCTGAGTTCTACGACTCTTATCTTGTTTAGACAAGGTCATAGTCAAAGTGGAGGTTCTCTCCTCCCTTCAGAGAAAGGTACCTCCTTCTTTGAAGACCTGTTCTTTCCACTGGGATCTCACTCACAGAGATTTTTTTGCCAGAATGTCTTGGCTTTCCATGCCAAGACAACTTTAGCAATATATGAATATGAGAAATTGCTTCCAAACATGTTGACAGTGGAGAGTTAGAGCTAGTTAATAAAGTTGGAGCACTGGAGTGCATCAGATAAACTTCATCTGGTATAAGAACTCTATTGATGCTTTGTTTCCAAATATGATACCATTTCAACATGATGTGGCAAAATGGAAATAAGAGTCCAGTGTGATTTTAATTTGAAACATAACGTGTCTACAGAAAAATATAATGATTTAAACTTTTTATCCAATTATTAACTTGAATGAAATTATTTAATTTCTTTAATTTAATTAGGATTAGCCTAGTGAGCCACGGTGCAGGCCAATATCAAGATATTTAAAACAGATAGATGTAAGCCTTGATAGATTCATACTAATGCACTGTGGATTATATAAATAGTTCATTTCCTTAAGTTATTGCTCCCCACTATTAAAGTCACATGTGTAGGTGTCATTTATTTCTTTGGGATCAAAGATCAGAAATTTAGAAAGCTGCTTGAAGGGACAAAGATGCTGCAGTTAGGGCAATAACAGACCTTCCCATCCTAAAAAATCAGACAGATAAATAAGTATTGTGGAAATTTTCTGTATAAGGCAAATTCTTTCATCTATCTGCCAATAATAGACCAACAAATCTAGGGCTTATGATACAACACGTGACAATAAAAGTCATTTTTCCCTAAATCCTTTGCTTTGCAGAGGATGAATATTAATAGCTAGTGAAATACCAATTCTAATTTGTAGGCAAAAAGGTCATGCTATCTTTCATTGTGTGGGCTTGGTGAATAAAGGAAATGATGAGAACTTTAGAGACTGCTTTGATAAGCTATTTTAAAAATTATTGAGGGGCCGGCACTGTGATATAGTGGGCTAAGCCTCTGCCTGTGGCACTGGCATCCCATATGGCTGCCGGTTCGAATTCCAGCTGCTCCTCTTCTGATCCAGCTCTCTGCTTTTGGCCTGGGAAAGCAGCAGAAGATGACTCAAGTGCTTGGGCCCTTGTACCTACGTGGGAGACCAGCAGAAAGCTCCTGGCTTCAGATCGGCCCAGTGTCTGCCGTTGCAGCCATTTGTGGGATGAACCAGTAAGGAAAGGAAGAAAGGAAGACCTTTCTCTGTTTCTCCCTCTCTCTGTAACTCTATGTCTCAAATAAATAAATAAGAATCTTTAAAAAATATGAAAAGTGTAAAAAAATTCTGTAGATTCAATGGGTAGATGAAAAGAGAGAAATTAAAATATTTTCTCTTGTTATTCAATACATCAAACATATCTTCTATATTCCTTATTTTTCTTACTAATCATCTAAGTTTCATGCAATAACATATACTTCATCTCAATACAGAAAAGTCTATAAGTTCTTTAACAGGTTATTCATCTTTGAAAGGTAATTTGTTATGTTAATTACCTGAGTTATAACTGAAGAGGCCATTAAAAAATCCGGGAATGGAAGCTGATTTTACTGTGGGGAGGCACTGATTCTCAGAGACCACCAGATTGTACTTTGTGTTCTGCAGGGTCAACAACTCACCTGGCAGCTCCTGAGTTCTTTGCCTATGGTGATGCACAAATTTGAGACCCAATATTTCTCAATTTTGAGATTGAGAGTTTTCAATATTACTTTAGAAACACATGTGAGGATTTATTCTACCTGATTCTAAGGTTAGAGAAATTCAGATTTAGAAATATTAGATATATCAGGGATATCAGGGTCATCTGGTTTGGTCACTGGGTGTTACTGAAGTAAGAACATGGCTGCTAGATTCAGATAACATGAAAATGACTAGGAGAGAAGCTATTCATCTCACGAGAGACTGCAAAAATATCAACACCAACTAAAATTTTTAAGAATGCAGTTAAGGATCACGGGATGTCCATAATCTGAGCAGACTCAGAGCACTGTGGAGGAAAGTCACATGGAAAAGAAAAGTCATTCATACTTCTGGCATTTGAGAAATATGTGACTGGTTGCTCAGTACACATTGGTGAATTTCAAAGCAGTAAGTTATATATGTTAAGAAATTGTTCATCACAGCTTAAAACATTGTTAGCAAGTGCTGAAGCTTTTCAGTGACAAATGAGTACCTAATTCATTGTAGCACACTGTACAATCAATACTTTGCATAATTTCATGTGCTTTAAAAATCTGAGATAAGAAAGCAGAATGAATATATGGAGAGTTTTCTGCATTAATCTTCTTCTTATGTGTTTCTATATTCTTCATTCCCATGTGGGTGACAGGAACCCAATTACTTGAGTGATCTTCTGGTGTCCCCCTGAGTGTATGTTCGGAAGCTAGAATCAGATGCAGAGCTAGGACTTGAACCCATGCACTCCATTTTGGCATTTGGCATCCCAAGCAACATCTCAACCTCTGTGCCAAATGTCTGCCCCATTTTGTTTAACCGTCAGTTTCTAAAGATAGCCTTGCTGAAATTAACATTAATTGGATTTTTCTTTTTGAATGCCTTCTTTCTTCCTCTTTCTCCCATTGTTTTTGAAGAGAAGCTGTTAATCTTGTTGCATTTCTCTTCTATGTTTTGAGTTGTTTTTCTCTTGCTACTTTTAAGGTTCCAATTGTCTTTGGCTTTCAACATTTTATTATGATATGTCTGAGTATGGGTTTCTTTGTGTTGGATTTGGTTGGAGTTCAGTGAGCTTCCTGGATGTACAGATTAATGATTTTCAGCAGATTGGGAATCAGGCATTATTTTTTTTTTTTACCTTTATCTCTATCCGTTTCTTTTGGCACTACCATTCCACATACATTGATACACTTACAGTGTACCACAATTCTGTGAGGCTCTGACCAATATTTAAATTCTTTCTTCCGTTTGATCTTCAGTGGCCCCAGGCTTGAACTTCTCCACACACTGTCCCAAATACAGTCAGTTTTGGGGAAAAATCCGGGGCTCCTTCTTATTATGCCCTGTTTCTACTCTGGCCAGAATCTTTACAACACAACTCCAGAACTGAGGGTAGCTGCAAAGGCCTCCTTATTTAAAACAACAAACAAACAAACTGTATTTATGAGCATAGACCTTGGTTGGCCTAGTGTACTCTAATCTTATCAACTTGCCTCTTCCAGCTTGGAACTCACATTCTACAACTAAGAGAGGGCATGGGCATATTAGAGCCACATTGCAGGCCTGCTGCACCCAGGGTAAGCTTCTGTCTTATGAGTGGAGGCTGTGCAGAGAAGAGCTCCCGACCTTTCTGCTCTTGACTAGAATAGAACACCATACACCTGGGTGTCAGTGGGGGCAATGAGAACTGCTGAGGGCTACCACTCTCAGGAAGAAATCATAGCCTTAGATGGGGAACTGGGAGCCTGTGTTCTTAGCTGTATTCTTTTAACTGAAATAACTGGGAAAGGAGTAGGTGATGGTGCAAATGCCATAGATCTCTCCGTTTCTACCAATCTTAGTTGTTTTTCCAGAATAAGTACTTCTTCATTAGCTATATGCTCTTTATGCTTTCTAGATTTTTTTTTTTATTTGAGAAGCAGACAGACATTCAAAGATAGATGGAGAGCTTCCATCTGCTGGTACATTCCCAAGTTGCCCCCAGTGGATAGTGCAGGCTGTACTGGACCAAAGCTAGGAGCCAAGAACTCAATCCATGATGTCTCCATCCTACTTTAGCTATCATCTATTGACTTTCAGTTATGCATCAAGAGGAATCTGGAATCAGGAACAAAACTGGGGCCCACATCTAGGCATTCTGGGATAGGATGTGGGTGCTCCAACCAAGTATCCTAACTGCCAGGCCAAATGCTTATGTCCTAAGTACTTTACATGATTGTTTTAAAATAATTTTCACCAATCATGGATGTTTCAATGGGAGATGGTCCACAAAGCCCTTCACACCACCATTCTGGAAGTCTGAATTCCACCTTCATCCCTGGCTAATTTATGGCAATAGCCTCCTAATTTGTCTCCATTTTCACTCTTGGCCATCTTGAGTAAAGCAGCTACAGTGTTCATGCTAACATGTAATTCAGATTCTGTACATTTTTTCTTCTCAAAGCCGTCCACACTGGCATGAGACAGTTCACAAGGCCCTGTCATCTGGCCTTTGTTTTATGGCTATAAGTATTGTTGATAGTTGGAAGTCTTCCGTGTACTTCCCTTAGCGTAACTGCTAGTCCTAGATGACTGTTGCGAGTCATCACTGTTGCTGTGTTTGTGCTGTGCTCTTTCTCTTGCCTCAGTTATCCTAGCCTTAACTCCAAGGCTCCCCTGCTCGTACTACAAAACTTTCCTGACCAACATGCATGGAAAAGTTTCAGTGTGATTTTTAAATATTTTATCTTATTTGAGAAGTAGAGAAAGAAATGGAGAGAGACAGATGAAGAGAGAGAAAGAGAGAGAGAGAGAGAGAGTGCTCTTATCTTATGGTTCACTCTCAAATGTCCACAATGGCCAGACCTGGGCCAGGCCAAGGCCAAAAGGTGGGCATTCAGTCCAATTGTTCACAAGGATGACAAAGACTCAAGCACTGAGCCATCTAGGGTGCAAACTTGCTGGAAGCTGGGATTGAGAATGGAACAGGGACTCAAATGCAGGAACTGCAGATGGTATGTGGGCATCCCAATCTATTGAACTACTAAGGCTCCACAGTTATTGAAATTGAGGGAATGTTTTCTTACCTGACATTCTGCATTCCATAAATACACCCTTAAGAACAAATCACTGGATTGAAGGATGTTTTAGTGAGATCATCTTGAGTCACTTCAAAATTAACTTTGCCAATACTACACAGAGGTTGTGGGAAAGTAGTTTTTATCTATTTTTTTTTTTTACCTGAAGTTAATTGTCTCCAATTTCCTCTTCCATTTGGCTTTTTCCTCACTCCTCAAACAAGAGACAATTTTTATTTGCCTCATTTCTAAAATATACCTCAATAGATGCAATTCAATATCCTAACTCTCTATACCAGACTTGTCATGCTGCTTTTCTTTGTTTATCTGTACACACTACATTTAGAATTGCTGATAATTTACCCTTATATGCTATAATTCCTAGACTAATCATTTAAATTAAAACCCACTGTGGTTCTGAAATAATTTGTGTTTTAAAATACCTTGTCTATTATTTGGTTTCGATATTTTTCAATCCTCAAGCAGAGTGAGCAAAAAAGGAATTTTAAATTTTAAAAAAGATTAAATAATGAATTCAAATATTAATGGCATTTCCTTGGAAGATAAAGCAGTGGAAATTTGCTAAATGTTTAGAAAATGGAATATGTGCATGATATTTGATTATAGTTAATGGTATTTATTGGAAACTTATGATGAGAAAAATTGTCTTAGGAAGGAGGAAAATAATGAAACCACAGTGGGAAGATTATAAAACACCAACCAGTAAACTTGGAGCTCATTTATACGGGCACTTAAATGGTTGAGTTACTATATATAGAACACTTATTTACAGATGGCATTTTGTAACCATTTAAAAATATATTCAGGGGCAGGCATTTGGCATACCCTTTGAGATGTCAAAATGGCAATATTCCGTATCAGAGTGCTTGGGTTCAAGTGCAGGATCTGCTTTCCATTTTACCTTGCTTTTAATGGACACCTGAATGGGTAGGCAGCAAGTGATGGCCCAATGATTTAGTTCCCTACCACCCTCTTGGGAGATTGGTTGAGTTCCTGGATCTAGGCTTCAACTTGGCCTAACCTTGCTCATTGTGGGCATCTGAAGAGTGAACCAGTGCGTTGGAGATATCTGTCAATGTTTCTTTCTCTGTCTCCCTCATTCATTCTCTCTCTTTTCCACTTTCCCTGCTTTCCTTTTAAATTAAAGGAAATTCATATATCCATGAAAACAGTAGAGCTGGCACTCATTATTTGTTATGTTAATTGCTTTTGTTCTTTTTATTAAATATGTACACACTTCTCATAATTTGTACAAAAGTATATTTTTAGATATTTTATGTATTTATATTGTCTATCACAATATTTTGTATTCCAATGTTAATACATTTGTGTTTTGTCTATGATAGTTGTATATACCTGTTGGTTCAACCTTTAACTTTTGCTATATCAACGTGGTATAGTGTATTAAAATAAATGAGTTACTCATTTGTCACTGATAAAGAAATCACTGCAAAAGAAGAGAGTGAAAGGAATAAACTTCAGTAAAAAAGTATAATATTGAAATGGATTCTCCGAGGTTAAGATATATTATGGTAGAATCTAAGGGTAAATCCCAAAAGAAATTATAAAGTACTCTGAGATGATTGAAAACTTAGACAACAGGTACCAAACCTTCAAGAATGCAATAAAGCAGTACTTAGGGGGAAATTTGTAGCTCTAAATCCCTATATTAAAAATAAAGATGTAACTTTGAAAATACATGTTGTGAGGATGATCCAAGATGGCTGACTAGGGTACAGCCATATTTGCTTAAGCTGCTATGGGATAAGAAAAGAACAAAGGAAAGACAATGTTACCAGGGGTCTGATAGAAATGTTTAGCGAAGAAGTGAAAAACAAAAACAGAAACAAAAATGAAGACTGCATGAGACAAGAGTAGATTAGACAGAGACATTGTTGCAGCCAGCCTTGCAGCACAGACAGCTGTCAGCTGTGAGCCACCATATTATCACATCAGAGTAGAAAGAAATTGCTGGGCACCCTACCTTTGCAGTTTTAGCTGAGAGGAAATTTCACAGTCACCCACTGACTTTTACTTCAGCCTGGAGAGCTGACCTGGGTCTGAGCAACTGCTGGGCTTGGAGCAGGAAAGCTGGCTTGCTTGCTTCCCCACCCCCACACCTGCAGAGCATCATACTTAGCAGCGAAGTCATGCAGTGTGCCTCTGTTCCACCACCCTCATGGAGTCAAGGAAAAGGACAGATTACCCGCATCCTGCAACTGTGGGAGTTTGAGGGCTTTAGCTCCAGAACTATGCTCATGCATTCTATGTGAGTCAGGGGGATTCATCTTAGCTGCAGAAGCAGCCCATAAAGAAATCCACTCTTATCCTGGGAGGTCTGGGTAATGACCCCACTATACCCTATATCACCAGGACTGTAACAATTCATTCTAAATTTCTCAGAGCCACTGGAATCTACTTGGTGGTCATAGGGAAGAACCTATCTGCATTCCACCTCTCTGAACTCCCTCCAGAGTAAAATCTTTGTTTACCTTGTAATCACATTGTAGGACTAGAACAGTTTTCAGTTCACATCTTCAATTCTAGGACTAGGACTGTTGGTATTTTAAGCTACAGCACCAGTTGGACTCTCCTAACTTGATATGAAGAAGCATCCATCCATTTCACACAGTCTTTGAGCCACAGCAATTGGTGTCACACACCCTGGCACCAACTGTGTTTGCCAGCAGAAGAGAGCAACAACCATTGTCTCACTCACCCTAAGGACAAGATCCTGGCTGTTACATACATCAGATAGCTTGGCACTGAACCCTTTGTAGACCAAAGACACACACCGAAAATACAGTTTTTTCATCTTAAAGCCATACTTCCATCTTTACAAACTGCAGCAGACTAGTCTACTAAGTCACTTACAGACACAGCTGACATTGATTAATGCAAAAGAAATCACCCAGAGGCTGCATTCCTGGGCTCACCTACAACCAAAGCCAAAGCAACAAACCAAGTGATACGCTGCATTCCAGTTCAGCCATAAACTTTTACAATAAAATCTACTTCATAAAGAAGAAGGAATGAATACATCAGATAGACAGATATCACCATAGGGACACAGGAGACATAAAAAAGAAAGACAGCATGATGTTTGTAAAAGAACACATACCCCTGCAGAATTAGAATCTGAATTGAAAGAAATCTAAGAAATGACAGATATAGAATTCAAAAAAAAATAATTATAAGAAGATTCAATGAAATGCAAGAGAATACAGATAAAGAAATGAGGATATCAATGATTGACATGAATAAAAATATTACTAACGATAACTCATCAAGAAAAGGCGAATTGAAATTTTGGAGATGAAATCTTCAATCAGTGAAATAAAAAATTACTATTGAGAGTTTTAACAGTAGAATAAAATGAATGGAGGAGATTTTATGACCTCGAGGAGAAGGATTTTGAAATATCCTGATCAGACAAAAATAAAGAGAAAAGAATTTAAAAAAGAAGAAAATCTGTGTGAAATATGGTATACAGTTAACTGACCACAAATATTTGTATAATAGGTATACCTGATACAGAAGAAAATGAAAAAGGCACTGGTAAACTATTAAGTCAAACAATAGTTGAAAATTCCCTAGGTCCTGAAAGAGATATGGACATGCAGATACAAGAAGCTCAAATAACCCCAAGCCTACTCAAACAAAAAAATATCTTCTCCAAGGCATATTGTCAGAAAATTATAAAAAGTTAAAGACAAGGTGAGAATCCTAAAGATAGTAAAAGCATCAAGTTACATAAAAAGGGACACCAATTAAATTAACATCAGAGTTATCAGCAGAAGTGCTACAGGCCAGAAAAGAGTTGAATGATATATTAAAGGTCTTTTTAAAATAAAGGAAAAAGCTTCAGACCGAGAATACAATATTATATCCAGTGAAGGTAACCTTTAAAAATGAAGGAGAAATAAAGTATTTTTCAGACAAGTAAAAGCTGAGAAAATTTACCTCCACCAGACCAGCCTTACAAGAAATTCTAAAGGGCACCATGCATTAGAAGTAAACATGAAAATATATGACACCATCAAATTCACTAAAAGAGCAGGTGGAATCTATGCAATCAACAAAATGGCAAGTATTAGTTCTTATCTATCAATAATAACCTTAAATATAAATGGATTAAATTCACTAGCCAAAGACTTAATTTGGTTCAATAGATAAAAATCCACAACCCCACAATATGCTACCTACAAGAGACACACTTCAAAAATAAAGATACACACAGATTAAAAGTGAAGGGCTGAAAAAAAGATATGCCAGGCAAATGGAAAGTAAGTAAAACAAGGATACTTAGTTGAACAGATATCCTATAAGACATACTTTAAATCAAAAACTGTAAAGAGATAAAGAAGTTTGTGAACATGTTAATGAAACTTAGTGAATGACCTAGCAATTCCATTTCTGGGTGGATTCTAAAGTGAAATGAAAACATGCCCACAAAAAACTTGCGCATGAATGTCTACAGAAGCACTACATAGCATTATACCAAATGGAAACAACTCAAACATCTATCAACAGATGAATGAACCAATAAAATGTGATATATAATTAAGTGTAGGTACATACTACAACATCTGTAAATCCTGAGAACATCTTACTGAGTGAAAAAAACAGTGACAAAATCCCATATCCTACAACTACATTTATAATAAATTTCTAGGATAAGTAAATTCATAAGGAAGGAAAGTAAATTCATGATTTTCTAGGGTGGGGGATATTGGGAGAAATGGGAGGTGGCTTCTAACAGGGATATATTTTCTCTCTGAGATGATGAATGCATCCTAAAGTTTGGTGATATCTGTAGAGATCTGTGAATACACTAAGAACCCTGTTCTTTGTACAGATGAATTTTCTAATATATTAATATCAGTCTCAATATGGCTGCTACATGACAGGCTTTGTGGCATAGCAGTTGAAGGTATTACTTGAGATGCTCACATTTATGCTATAGTGCTGGTTCAAAACCTGGATGTCCTGCTTCCTATTCAGCTTTTGGGTGATGCAGCCTGGGAGGTTAGCAGATGAAATCTCAGTAATTAGGTTGATATCATCCATGTGGGACACCTGGATGGAGTTTGGGGTTTCTGGCTTCATCCTGGCCCAATTCTGGCTGTTGTGCGCATTGGATTGTGATCCAGTGCTCCTGTCTCTCTCTCTCTCTCTCTCTCTCTCTCTCTCTCTCTCTCTCTTGCCTTCAAAGTACATAAACTATATATAAAAAAGAAAAAAATAAAGTTTCTAAAAATAAAGTTTCTAAATATGAAATAATGATAAATTGGACTAAACAGATAGCAACAAAGGTTTCCAGAATCCATCAGTTCTAAACATAGTTTTTGGCACAGGCAATTAATTAATTGAAAAAAAGAGAAATATCAGACTGAACTAGACATGAAGGGGATGTACCTGGCCTTAAGCTAGAGGTGGAGATTAGATTTTCTTCACATCAAATATTTTTAGATTAATGAGATGATAAATCTATGTTGTATTACAGAGAATTGTCTTCATATTTCTAGTTAGATGTGAAAGGCAGCCTCTATAATGGTTTCCATGATCTCTGCTGTATGATATTTACTCTCTTACTTAGTTTCCTTTCCCATGAATGTGAGCTGGTCCTACTCACTGGCTTCTCATGAAGAGTACTCACATATAGTAAAATGATTGGGTATCACTTCTGATAGATGATGGAAGATAACCTTGAATTTTTCTCACTTTCTTTCTCTGTCCTCCCACACTACTGCGAGACTTAGATCTGATGAAGCCAAGTGCCATGTTGTGAGCTTCTCCTCGAGAGCCTCAAATGGCCAGAAATTCACAGAAGATCCAGACAATAGTTGGAAGGAACCTGAGGACTTTCATCAATGCAACAGCTTATGAGAAATTGATTCCTTCCCAAGACATATGAGATAGGCAGTCTACTCACCTTTTATTTGAATCTTTAAATGACTTGAAAATGACTCAGTATACACCTTGATTAAATTCTTGTGATAGACACTGTACTACAGGAATTCCATGATGGCTAGTGATCCTGAGCATTTTCTCAAGTATTTGTTGGCCATTTGAATTTCTTCTCTTGTAAAATGCCTGTTCAAGTCCTTTGCTCATTTCTTAACTAGATTATTTGTTCTGTTGTTGTTGAGTTCTTGAGCTCTTTATAGATTCTGTATGTTAACCATTTATCAGTTGTGTGGTTTGCAAATACTTTCTTCTATTCTGTCCATTGCCTCTTCACTTTGCTGAGTCTTTCTTTTGTAGTAAAGAAGCTTCTTCATTTTATGTAATCTCATTTGTCAAGTTTGGCTTTGATTGCCTGTGTTTCTGGGGTCTTTTCAAAGAAGTCTTTGCCTATGCCAATGTCTTGCAGAGTTTCTCCAAAGTTCTCTAGTAATTTGATGGTATTGGATGGTAGAATTAGGTCTTTGATCTATTTGGAGTGGACTTATGTTTACAGTGTAAGGTAGGGATCAAGTTTCTTACTTCTGCAAGCAGAGGCCCAATTTTCCCAGCACCATGTATTGAAGAGACTGTCCTTGCTCCAGGGATTGACTTTAGTTTTTTGTCAAAAATAAGTTGGTTATAGATGTGTGGATTGATTTCTGCAGTTTCTATTCTCCTCCACTGGTCTATACATCTGTTTTTGTGCCAGTACCAAGCTGTTTTGATTTTAACTGTCCTGTAGTATGTCTTGAAATCTGGTATTGTGATGCCTCTGGCTTTGTTTTTGAACTTTAGGTCCCTTGTTTAGTAATTCCCCATTTCCACTCCCCTTAACCCCTGGCAAATGTCACTCCATGTGTTGACTTATGACTTTGATTATTTAGGAACTGCATGTAAATGGAATCATGTAGTATCTTTCTTGCTGTGAATGGCTTATTTCATTTAACATGTTGTCTTCAAGGATATTCCATGTTGTCACATGTTTTAGAGTATTCCATGTGTGTGTGAGTGTGCCTTGATAATTCTTGGAATATTGTTGTTAAGATTTAGTCTAAATTTTTCATGCATATGTGTGTCACTCTTCTGAATGTAAATACTGACTCATTCATTATCGAATGTCCAAAATATATGAATCACTCCACTGTGAACTTTTATTCGGAAAATATTTATTCATAATTTTATTTTAGTTTAAGTATTCTTTGTATTTGTAAATTCCTTACTTTAAATACTAGGTTTTTATTTTTTACTCATGTATTTGTTGTGCAGCTCAAAGCTGTATACTGCAAAAACCTGTAAAGATGTAGGCAAACAGGCATTGAAATGTGGCTCTCTCAGCTTCATCTCATTACACTGAATAGTGGCATTAACACTATCACATTTTTTAAATTTCTTTTTAATATGATGTCTACATGGCTGATTGAGTTTGCAGTCTATTAGGACACTTAAGAATTTTCCATGGTTTCTCTTAAAAAAACTTTGTGTTTATATGAGAACAATTTAAATGTCAGAATTTTTCCCTTCATGAGCATTGTGCCCAGTTATGAAAAAAACTATATAGATTCCATAAATAGGTACACTTTTTAAAAGTATAATTTAAAAACTTAAGTTTTTCTTTCAAGAAACTTCCTTTTGTCATGAAAAAAGTACTCTATTGTTCCATAAAATATCAACAACTGTTTGCATCATTACTGAAGTCAGCAGCGAAGATAAAGTGTTGATCTTCATCCCTTAGGGCTATTTTATACTCTCTAGCTGCTAATCAACCGAATAACTCCCCTGGCTTGGAAACCCTAATGAGTTTGTATGGAAAGCTTCAGAAAACAAAACACAATTTTTTATTTCTGTTTTTCACTAGTCTGTTGTCAAATACAGCTAAATAATTCAGCTTTATGCTACAGGCAACTCTTCTTTCTGTGACTGAAAAGGAGAGTTAGGTTCAATCAGGAGTGATATTGTGATTTGTCATTAATAGCATTGTGTTGGCCAGTGTTTTAGTTCTCTTCAGTCTTTGTTGCCATATTTAAGGCTTTGCTTCTATTTATTGACATGCTCAAGCAACTGAATGGCAGCCAAGATCTATGATTTATTAAAGGAAAAATATTAAAAAAATCTTTATTCTATGCTATCATACCAAGTAGAGTATCTTTTAACTACCATATCTTAGTTGACTGTGCTTATAATTAGACTAACACCCTTTGTACAAATATACACATACATGAACTGAACATACATACCCATCAAACTTACACTATAAACATCTTTCTTGTAAATTTGTTTTTATATATATAAAACACATGACCCACATATACAAACACACATTCTCTCTGCATGCATATGTGCATGGGTTAAGCAATGGCAATGGTTTATATTAATAAGGACTCTTAGAACACGGTTAAAGGTGTAGAAGTAATATTTTAATATGTTGCTTTCACAATTCTTAAGCACAGTGCAGCAGAAAATGAATCTATCAAGAAAGAATTCAGATAAATTCAATAAATAAAATCATTCTGAATGGGTGATTTTGAACTATTTTGAAATATCAATGTCAAGCTGAAGAATGCTATGAGAAAAAACTGTTATTTTGAGATTGACAATTCCTGTCCCAGCCAAGGTCATACAAAGCAATATAGAGGAGTGTCAGCACAGAATTTTTAAAAAGGGATTTAGATACTTTTGATTTTTATCTGTATAAATTGCTCATTTAGTTTGAAGATCTCTTCCCATAATTGTTTCAATTGCAGCTAGATGAGTATTTCAAGATGTTCATTCCAAATTTGTGGACCTGTGTTGTCAATGATCACAGAATTTTAAAGCTGGAATTGATGAGCAGCATTATCTGGTCTAGTGCTTTTCTTCAGCTGATAAGTTCATGTAAATTAATTATATAAAGTCTTTGTAGGTTAGAGAATGAAAAAGGGAGTCATTTTAGAGGAGGAGAGAAAGACATGAAGACACCATAGGCTTCTATATTGGAATTTGTTATTAGTATTTAGAATGAAACGTCAGTTTGCCAGTGTCTTTTTTAGTGCTATCCACTATTCTATCCTCTCTTGATATTGGTGATGGTTTGAAAGCATCACCTGAATGTGGAAAGATAATAATTCAATAAAAGTATATTTCTTGGTTGTCTGGACAGCACATGTGTTGTCATGTTCCATTGACAGTAAAGGTGGGGTTCTGAATGCCACTGCCTTGAGTTTTGATTGTACTGAGCTCCAGAAGTAAAAACACAACATCAGTTCAGTGTGTGTGCCTAACAGAGTGTATTTTGGTTGTAATGTTTTGACTATGTAAGATCTTTTTACAACACATATTTATAGGCTTAAGCCTAGCTTCTAGCTACGCTGACTAAACAAATGTAATTGCTCTGAATGGACTCTCAATAGCTTTCCACATTTCATTACAGAGCAATTACAGCTGAGTCTTTCCCTGAGCTCTCAGCATGACTTTTAAAAAAGAAATTACACAAACAGGTGAAATCAGCCACTGTGAAATATAACCTACATGCCTAAAAAGCAAGGCTTCGGAATGGGAGTGCAGCGGGGGAGGTTTAAGTCAAGTGATAAACATGCTTTACTTTCAAAGTAACCACACTGAAAGAACTGAGCATACTTACTTAAGATAAGTTTATTTTTGGAAAAGGAAATGTTTACTAAATTTTGCAATGCTATGAAGTAGTACAATACTTACAGAATATTCCCTAAAGTGGAGATAGAACTCTTTAAATCCAAATATATTTTAAATTACTTTATAGAAAGTAAACTACAATTGCATATTAAGCTCTACTTAGAAAGTCATAATTGGTGAATTTGCAACTATTGAGTGCTTACTGTGTGCCAGGCACTGCTTTAAGCATATTACATGTGTCTTATGAGGTAGCTGATTCTATCATTCTTATTTTTATGGATGGGGAAATGCAAATCAAAACCACAATGGGATATCACTTCACTCTTGTCAGAATGGCTAAAATCCAAAACACAGACGGTAACAATTGCTGTTGAGGATGTAGTGAAAGGGAAACACTTATACACTGTTGGTGGGAATGTAAGTTAGTGCAGCCACTATTGAAAACAGTGCAGATATTTCCTAATATACAGGAAATTGACTCTCCATATTATCCAGCAATCACACTAATGTGTTATGCCCAAAAGGCTTGAACACATAAGAGATATCTGCACCACCATGTTTATAGTAGCCCTTTTCACAATAGAAAAAAATTTTCAATCAACCAAAGCATCCATCATCAGATGGATATTCATACAAAATATGGTATATATACACAATGAAATATTATTCCACTATAAAAAAGAATGAAATTCTACAATTTGCAGCAACATAGACACAACTGGAGTCCATCATGTTGAATGAAATAAGTTATACCCAGAAAGATAAATGTTGCATGTTCTCCCTTATATGTGGGAGCTAAAATTTAAAAATCAAACAAAGAAAATAAAGAAAGAAAAAGGAAAGAATGAAGGTATTAGCAATCACGTTGTGCACATGATTTGTAACCCCTTACAGCACTGGTCTTTAACTGGGGTTTTAACTTCGGGGAATGCACAAATCCCTGTGACCATTTGCCTCACTGTGTGAAGATGTGAGAATGTGTATCTGAGTATTTGTCTCAGGAAAAAGATTCTGTCTTTCATTATACCCTTAAAGGTTACATGGACTAATAGCTGTCTAGAGCATTTTTGCTAAATATTTTTGCTAAAGGTCCAGATAGACATACTTCAGGCTTAATGGGACATGTGATTTCTGCAACTTGTCAACTCTGCTGCTTCAGCATGAAAGCAGCTATAGACAATATCTAAAGGGATGAATGTGGCGAGTATTCCAATAAAAGTTTATTAATGGAACTTGAAATTCAAATTTATAATTTCTATGCTGTTCCTTTGATTTATTTTCCATCTTTAGAAATATAAAACAATTAGCATAATCTTTCTTAACTCAGGCATCATAAAAGCAGCAGTTCTTGTGTAGCCCAGTAGTTTGCGGTAGTTTTCCCGGTAGTCTAGAGTTCTGATTCTCAAAGGTCTAGTCCAAGATCATGGTCATCATCTGAGAATGTTTTGAGAATGCTGATTCTAAGACCCCATCTGTAAACTCACTCAAATAGAAACTCTGCAGGGTTTACAAATCTGTGTTTTAAATTTGAAAGTCACTACACTAGAGTCATAGCTCTAATCTCAATTTATCCATCCAGTCATTCATTCTTAACACAAATACTTTCTATGAAACTTCAAAAATTTTTAAATTTATTTTATTTTGGAGATAGAGAGAGGGAGAGAGAGAGAGAGATTGAGATTCCTCTTTCCCAATGTCTGCAACAGCCAGGGCTGGATCAGGTAGAAGCCAAAATCCAGGAATTCAATTCAAATCCCCCATGCCAGTAACAGAGACCCAAGCAATTGAGCCATCATCTGCTGCCTTCTAGGGTGTTCATTAGTAGGAAAACAGAATTGGGAGTACAGGCATGACTCCAAACCCTGTACTCTGATAACGGATGAGGGCAATCCAAGTAGGTCTTAATTGTGCCCAAAGGTCCTTAACATTTGAAATGATTTTGGATTGGTTAATTATATTGTACCAGGAACACAATGAAGAAATTATAATGTTTCCTTTTCATAGATGCAAGAGAAAATCCTCTCACAAAACAGGAAGTGTCACAACATGGTCCCATACACACACACACACATCTTCCTGAAACAAAATATTGCAAAGCAAAATGTACCTTTAACGCATGTGAGGCACCCTGATTTTCTATTTCTACCTGAATGCATGTGAAGCAGCCTTTTCCATTTCTATTGAATCCAACTCAATAAACTGATATTACAATTCACTACTGGATCACAACTCATAGTTTCAAAAATACTGCAAGAAAATGTGCTCACCAGTGCAAATTCTCTGTTGAGAATCATCTGCTCCACTAAAGATGATTCATTGTGGAAGAGGTGGGGCTGCATGTGGCTCCACATGTGAGGAAACCACCAGAACTCATCCACAGATCTAAGCAAAAGGTCATCTCCTTCATCTTCCTCTTCAGTCCCTATAAAACAAAGTGAAAAATGGCTTCTGTAAAAATTCCATACTAGCTTAAAGGTTATTTTTGTAAGATTTATGCTATCCTTCATGCTACCAATACATAGACCAAATTATTTGAGTTCCTTAATCAGGGCAAAAAAAGAAAATATAAACTAAATCACATTAGAGGCAGTGGGTGGGAACTTAGGAAGGGCTGGGATTGGTGTGGTCCTGGTCCTGGGTGCAAACCGGTAATTTATACTTTAGGAATAATTTGTCACTGATACTGTTTAGAATTACCAGCACATGGTGGTAACAGAAAGCATGTCCAATTTTTAGATGGTTATTTTTTCACTAATTTATCTACAGAGAAATTATCATTTGCTTTCCTTTATTTTATATACAGCAAACCTAATCAGAGATAATTCTTTTTTACTATTAAATATTTTCCTGTATATAGGTCTAAACTGAGTTTAAAAATTTATCTGATGAGGTTTGTTACTTTTTTCTAATTGCAAAGTAATATATAATTTTGAAGAAATATGGAAAGCGCAAAAATAATATATCAAGCTAAAAACAAAAATTAAACAACCCAAAAAGCCATCTCCCAGAAATAGCTGTAGAAACATCTATTTATCTTTAAAATCTTTGTTCCTTATTTTTTAAAAGTTTAATTCTTAGCCAATACTTATTATCCTTGCATTTTAAACTTAATGTATACACACATTTTCCATTTTGATACAACTATTTCTTAAGAGTTAGCAATGAACCTTATAATTGATTACGTTAGAAATCTGACTTAAGAATCTATAATCAATATATTTTTCTCTTTTGCTATTTGGAAACATTTTTTAACATACTCAATGTTCTTTTTTATACCACAAGTACTTAGAAAGAAAAAGAAGACAAAAATTTATGTCTGAGAGAATTTAACATATTGTAACTCTCCAAGAATATTTTTGCTGAATGATCACACAGATTTTGTACAGTTGCATAATTCCCAGCTTAATTAAAAATGTTCTGCATCAATAGTACAAGAATCTACTCCTTTTTGTTGTCTAAATACTTAACTGTGAAAGTAAAATAACAATTCCTGGTTTATAGCGTAGAGTGTATGTATATGGTTTATTCTTTCATAACAATATGTATTACAGAATGGTGCTTGATTTTATATCATTAAATAAGTAAATGTGGCTAAAATACATATTTACTATAACTTAATACCTGGTGTGTAGTATCTGCTTTAGCCACTTAATTAACTATGTGATCTTGGAAAAGCTAACTTCTAGGAGTCTAAGTTTGCTAGTTTAAAATGAGGATGTAAATAAATGTAAATGTAAGCCCTTAGTGAAGTGTCAATGTGATCAATTTATTTAATCACCTTTTTTAGGTTTTCTTTTTGTTTGTTTGTTTGTTTATTTTTTTGACAGGCAGAGTGAACAGTGAGAGAGAGAGAGAGAGAGAGAGAGAGAGAGAAGGTCTTCATTTTCCATTGGTTCATTTTCCAATGGCTGCTGTGGCCGGTGCACTGCGGCCAGCGCACCGTGCTGATCCGAAGCCAGGAGCCAGGTGCTTCTCTTGGTTTCCCATGCAGGTGCAGGGCCCGAGGACTTGGGCCATCCTCCACTGCACTCCCTGGCCACAGCAGAGAGCTGGCCTGGAAGAGGGGCAACCGGGACAGACTCCGGTGCCCCAACCGGGACTAGAACCTGGGGTGCCAGTGCCACAGGTGGAGGATTAACCTATTGAGCCCGGGGCCGGCCCAGCTTTTTATTTATAAAACAAAAATTGTGAAATAGTATAGAGTTCAGTTCTTCATATATCCCATATCCAGCTTACTCTATCATTATATTACTATGATATATTTGTCACAATGTATGAACCAAACCCAAATTCCTCTATTACTAACATTTCATGAAAGTATAATAATTAATATTGTGACTTGCAAACAGAAAATGCTTCATAAATTTTAGGATCTCCCTCTTCCTAAAACTATCTACTGATTTGTACTTGTTCTTCAAAATTCTGCCTGCCTACATTGTACAATTTTTAGTCAGGAACCAGATTTCTTTAACTTGTATTCTAACATGCTCCTTCTGCAGAGTGGTGGATAGACAAAATATTTAATTTGATCTTCATTGGATGTTGGCTGCTTCATATGACCATCGGAGTGCATGCTTGTCTGTTTATCTTTTTATACCCACTCAATGTTCCTGGAATCCCATCTGTAATTCCATAATCTTCGATAGGTATCAGTACCACCAGTTTTAACTAGAGTTCTGGCATTTTGAATGCTACCACAGACAGTGAGAATATAGAAGCTTTGAAGGTGATAAAGTCCTGTGACTAAGAAGAGCAGGCGGAATGCTTGATTTTTGCTAAAGCTGGCTCAAATTTAGTATTACATATTCACAAAAAAATCATTGACTTTTGTTAATATGTTAAGAATATCAAGCTTTGAGATCCAAGCAAAGAGTTTTTCACACCCTCTTATAGTGTTTATGGTAAGATGCTTCTTGTGGCTGTAATTGAGCAAACTGGGTAACAGATTAGAGAGCCAAAGTCACATATGATGGAAGAATTGATAGTTCTTCCACCTCCACCCAACATCAGAGTTCATTCTGTTGTGCTTTGAATACAAAATATGTGAGAAAGGCTTCATTCACTTTAAACTCCAATAATCATTATTGCAAGTGGCAGGAAGCACTGCCTACTTGACCAGGAAGGAGGTAAATTACTCAATTGCGAGAAAATTTTGCAGACTGTTGACATAAACAAATGCATGACTGATCATAAAATCTTAGTAATTTTTATATCAGGGATTATGTTAATTTATAAACATTCTCCACAAGGTTGAGAGTGATATTTAAAACATTTTTTACACATACACCTTGAATTCACTTCCGTTTGCCTTTCTCTTAAATTATGTTGCTTTTATAATACAAAGTTACATGAGTCAGACCCTTGACACTGGAAATAACTTAACGAAAACCATAAAACCAAGTGAGGCTGTGTGATCACAACAGAATTTCAAATGCTTTCAAATCCACCTAAATGAAAATATTAATTTTTTAACTCAATGAAAACACATTTTTCTATACCCAGTGTATGCTAGACTTACATGTGGAAATACAATTTGTGATTCATATGTGACCATGTTACAAATCTTTAAAATATAAGTTCAGTTTGAGTCTCTCAATTCAAACCTGATCTACATTAAAATCTAGATCATTAGTGAAAATTAATACATTTTATTTTTATTTTTAAATGATATTCTTTTACTTCTCTTAATTCTAATAAAACATACATAATAATAAATTCTAATAAAAAGTACTTTTAATTCAGAAGTAAAATAATAGAGATCTAATTACTTTGTTATTACTTTTCGATGATCTGTGTTTTGAGATAATAGCATGCTTCTAAAAGTTCCTCTGCTAAAATAAAAAATATTTTATCAAGACCTAAATCATGGGGGCTGGCATTGTGGTGCAGCGTGTTAATGCCTGGCCTAAAGCGTCGGCATCCCATATGGGCGCCAGTTCTAGTCTGGGCTGCTCCTCTTCTGATCTAGCTCTCTGCTGTGGCCTGGGAAAGCAATAGAAGATGGCCCAAGTCCTTAGGCCCGGGCACCCACGTGGGAGACCTGGAAGAAGCTCCTGACTCCTAGCTTTGGATCGGTACAGCTCCAGCCATTGTGGGCAACTGGGGAGTGAACCAGCGGATGGAAGACCCCTCTCTCTGTCTCTCTGCCTTTCCTCTCTGTGTATCTCTGACTTCCAAATAAATAAATAAATCTTTCAAAAAAAGTCCTAAACCATGATTAATTTCCTTAAAGGTACTGTTATAATGCTAAAATAAGACATATAAAATTCCAGTGTTTGATGATATCTCTTTTGCATGAATTTTTGCCTTATATTTGTTCATAAAGTGCAAAATATTAATTCTTATTAATAATATAGGTGAGTATAAAGAATGAAGTACTTTTAAATACTATACCAAATAAAAATCTGCATGATAATAAAAATTGATTAAAAGCTATATTCAAAGTGAGACATAAAACAATGTGAATTATCCATTGCTGATTTTTGACGGTAATTGAATGTTATTAAAATTATTTAAAAACTAATAACATTTATAAACAGTTAGTACTTACAACCCTGCCAACATTCTTGAAGATGAGATATATTATTATTATTATACCCATTTTGTAGGTATGGAAACTGAGGCATACAAAGTTTAAGCAGTGTGTTTGTGTCCACATAGCTAGTAAAATATCAGAACTGGGTTGGAACACAAGCAGTCTGTTTCCAATATGTAGTCTTTTAATCAATGCTTTATATGGAAAGGCAAAACAATAGGTAAATTTTTGTTTGAAATTAGGTAATTCTATATAAAGGGCTATTTTTATACAATAGACTAATGGAAAAACGAGTGTCAACCCAATTCACAAATATTAATGAATTAACTATTGATTAGCTCATATTCAAGTTACTAATTCAAAGAATGGTTTTCAGCAAAAATCATGTTCCATGAAAAATAAAATTAGCAGCTCTTCATCTTTTTTCAATTGAGCTTTTGTTGTGCAACTCATATAAAGCTGTAAAAATTTCCAGATTAAAATATTTCATTGAAACTCCATGTTTTTATTTATTTATTTATTTCTATTTAATCAGCACTGTCTCCTCCCTTTTTCGATTTGGCACTCATGGGTGAATGACTTAGAGAAGGCTTAGTGATATATCCTTTTTGGGTGAGATTGTGTTTAGCATGTGAAGGACAGAGAAGCTGAACAGGAAAGAATACATGAAAAATACAAATAAGTAAACCAGTCTAAGAAATGTAGAATCAATCATTATTACACTGGGCATATGTGATTAAATGTCTTCAAAACAATGAGGCTCATCAATCAGCATCCTTATGCATGGGAAATCGGATCATCCGGGAGAGAACTGAGACAGTCACTGTGACAAGGCCGTCTCTTCATGTTTCACATCACAGCCAGGTGCACACATAGGAAAACACTTCCTTGATTTGCAGTCTCTTTTTCTATAACATTAAATCGCCATATAGGAATCTGTCTAAATAGAGGTGAGACAATGCCCTCTGATACTGGGTTTCACTGCAGGGTAATTCAGCTCTGGAAGCAACTTTGAAACTGCCAAGTACGTGAATAAGTACTCAACATAATGTGATTGTCCTCTTGAAGTGCATTATGGATGCATTTCAAGGATACTACAAATAAAGCAGCTTACCAATTAGAAAAAAGTTAAATATTTACCTAATGGAAATTAAGCTTCCAGGATTTACAAATTTATATACGTTGCTTATTCCCTAAAGTGCACTATCACCACAGCATAATGGCAATATGTCTCTTGTTACTTTTGTTAAGATTAGTTCTAATATGAAAACTCAATAAAGTCTGTTTAAGAGATGTAATTAAAATATGTCTGGACTTGGGGGAGTGTATTCCTTCACATTATCCCTGTGATATTGTTGACTGGCAGTTGCTTGTTTCCTACTGCATGTGAACTGTGTACATGTTCAGGGTTATAAAGAAGAAAGGGGAAGTGTTAGAACCAACCTCTAACATCGTTAGCTCTGCAAGTATCTGAAAGGCTTAATAGGGCTGAGTATGAAAAGTAAATAGAAATTGAGATAGTTATCCAGATATATTTCAGCTGAAAGAATGGCTCGCTGTACACTGACAGAGCTATTGAAGACAAAATAGCATTGTTTGTGTGTGAACCCAAATAATACCATAATTTTCCCCTCCACGAGTTAGTACAGGCTTTATAGTTATCTGCTTTATAACTTCATAGTCAGAGTTTCTTAGGCTGAACTCATTTCTTGAGGGAGCTTTTGAAGAAGATTTACAAAACTATATCTATTTTCAAAATTGTAAGCTGCAATTGGTTATGCCTCAGCAGATACGATGAACCAAATTTCTTTCTGCAAAATGTCCTTTAAAACTATGCAATCATTTGATTTATCAACTGGGCTAAATACTAATTTTCCTTCTATTACTTTAGACAGATTTACAAGTTTCAAAGCAGGGAGAAAAAAGCATCAGGGAAAAGCCAATAAGATATTGCTACTTCAATATTCTAATAAACCATGGTGAGCTTTTACATTAAAAAGCCCCTTTAGATAAACAAGTTACATTTATGAAAATGAAGGATTAACTTTAGGAAGGAACCACAGTGCACTGTCCCAAGCAAACATTCAGTTCACAGCACTAATGCACAAAAAGGTGCAGGTTGTAGATATTCGTTTAATACAGGCTGAAACAGTTTTGTATTATTTTTTATCATATTCTAAGGCAATCAATTTTATGAAGAGTTTTCTGTATACTAGCACCAGCCATAAAAATATTCATATTCAGAAAATAACAGCCAAAATCTGGAGTTGAGGTGGGGAAGGAGGTGAAAAATATCAGAACATAGAACAGTGTATAAACACTGATCACATTTTGAGAATTTGTTGAGAGACTGACACTGAATATAAATGCAAATGTGGCTGGAAAGAGGTGGTGAGATATAAGCCTAATTGTGATGGTTTTAATGGATATTAGGTCAAATTAGCAGTAATAAATTTAGGGAAAAATCCTATAGACGAAGCTAAATTAATAAGACATCTCTTAGGTCCTACTCAATTTCTCTCCCATCCCATGTTTCCAAAGGAAAGTAATACATACTAAAGTACTCATCACCTCAACAACTGCATGATTTAATATACTTTTAATTATTAGTAGTAGCTGTTTCATCATCATCATCATCATTTCTATGCTTTCTATGTAGACTATGCTAAAAAATTAGTTGTGCAGTCATACTTAAAACAATAGTTATGATTTCTTTTACCAGGTTGAAAAAAATCAATTCTCATCCTCTTTGACCTTGATTTTAATTGTATTTGCCAAAGCAAACAAGCTCATTGATTTTGGATTTGGCTACTTATATAAAGTACCCAAGTTTCTCCCATGATCAATTCAGACATTCTATTTCTCCTACTTATGGAACACTTAAAATCCTAACTCCTATTTATCTGAGGCTGCCTGAGAACACAAAGCTCCTTCTTACCTGTGTGGTAAAACTTCCCTGAAAATCCAAGGTTGAAGGTAAAATTTGCAACCTGAGTGCGCAGTAAATTTTGAGTCTCTAGTAATGCCTGAAATAAATAAGAAATTAACATGATTTTAGAAAAATAAATATGAACCTTTGGGATGCGTCTTCTGCAAATGTGTGTGCCTTATTGAAACAATGGCATATGAGCTTTGTTGTTTTTTGAGTTTTAATGGGAACTTTGATGTAGTATATTTCAGGTATTGTGATTGCTATTGTTATTATTTGAAATCGATAGTAATCTTACAATTTTATTGTCTTTATAATAAAAACAGAAGATGAAGCTTAGAACTGGATTATTTGGCCTTCTCTCTTTTTATTTCCTCCCAGTTTGAAATGCTTACATCTCTTCAGTTACCACATTTTGGAATAGGTCTAAGCATATTACACATTACTAAATGGGCAATTCTGCAACTGAACAATACTGAAATCAATTTTCATTTCTATATGAGGCATTTTTTAAATTTTAGGTTATTATACTTCCTTCTCTTGGGGAAAAATTTTCAGATTTTTTGGATGCAGAAAAGTTCTGTATTTGTAGCTAAGAAACAGAAGGAGAATTTTGTTTGTTCTGCAATTTAATCTATCATTTAACTGTGCTACTTCTTTATCACTTATTATTGTTTTGCTTTATTTTTCCATGTTAATGTGACATTAATACAAACAGCCTATTCAATATAGTTCTTTATAGAATTCTAAATATATAATGATATTCCCTGCCACTTTTTAAGGTACGATTATTGAGTTGAAAGTTTGGGGTATTACAAATTAAGAGAAAAGTATGCTTTACAGGACATACAGGAGCTTACAAATCTATAGACAAAAACCGGAAAGAACACATAGAATACATATCCTCTCTATTATGAATTATCTGAAAACATGAGACACATTTCCCTAACTTCCAGATTGGAAATTATACCATATTAATTACTTATTTGTCAACAGGATAGATCAAATTGACAATTGTTACTCCAAATTAGTTACCTAAAAATATCTGCCAATTCTCTCTCTGATATTAATTCTATGTTAATATATGTTCATAACCCTGAGCTTTCATATACTTGGGATTTTAGTTTGCTTATTGGTCTGCTTATTGATTCAGCATGTTTTCCTATTTTCAATGGATTTTTTAAATGATTTAACTTTCTGATGACTATGAGAAACTAATTTCTAACTAAAGATATTAAGACTGATCTGGTACAGCCACTCATTTGATATGACTGATAAGCAAGCAATTGACAATTGCTATTGCTTTAGTTATTATGGCTAATCATTTTCAAATATTTGTGGATATAAGTATTTCTTACTTTATTTATTCTTTACAAATTAGTCTAATTCAAAAGATAGGAAAAGCCCAATAATTGAAAGACTCATAAATTATGAGGATATTATAAAAACTTCATGGAAAATGGAGTTAAAAGATGGCTGATATTTATGCAAAAATTTGAAATCTTTAAATATATTTTTCATAATCATCTTAATTGAACTTTTTGAAGATCCCCTGTACTCATGATTTCAAAAAATTGTGTCAAAGTAAACTTAACTTTTAACTGTATTTTCCATAATTTTTTGAAATATTCAAATATATATAGTTAGTGGTTCTATAACATCACAATTATACTGGGTCTAATTATGGTCAATCCTATTAAATATTATAAATTAAGAAAGAGCAAAAAACCATTTAGCACATTTCTATAAAATATTGCTAAAAATTTCAAAAAGATAAAATAATATTAAAGAGAGCATGGAATTAAATTAAACTGTTGAACTAATTAAAATTGTTGGTAAATGCTAAAGACTCATATTAAAATAAAAGAAAATTGTGCATATTTTTTCTTAGCAATTTCCTTTTCTGACACTTTTTTTGCTCATTGCACAATCCCTGGGCCTTCATATCTTGAAATATACATGCATATAATATATGTTTGTATGTATTACTTCCTCCCTCCCCCTGTTTTCCTCACCACACCAATTATATTCACATAGTTTTCTTCCTTTGAGATCTTGAAGTTATTTTTTATTCTGTGTTTATTTATCCATCATCTGCTCTTAAGTTCAATAACTACTTATTGTAGATGGGTACAATTTTGGGTTTGCAGTGAATGGTCCCAGTAACCTTGAACTTGAACTTGGACATTGAACCTTACTACACAGAGAGGGAGAGAGATATTAAATACAGAGTCGGACAGCAGTCAGACTCTTGATAAATACTGCCACCACTCTAGATCAGTCTGTGACAGATGTAAAAGAGGCCTTTAGACTGGAGGATTGGGCCCACACATTTGGTGCTTCCTTAGAAATAATCTAATAAATACCAAACAATGTATTTTCCTCAACTCCTCCATGTTAGGCAATTCTTCATTAACTTTTTTCTTAGGTTTCTAAAAATGCTCTGGTCCCAACAATGTTCCCCACATTTCATTTTTGGTTTACTCTACTCAACTTTATACTCTGCAATCATGATAACATCCTCAGGGTAGTCAGTGCTCTTTTCCCTTGGCCAGGAAGGTTATTCAATTAATGATTAAACTTTTGCAACCATTTCATTTCCTCCTTTAATAAAAAATCTGTGAAATGGAATAAGGCTGAATATTCGTCTCAAACATTTATTGTGAGTCTTATATTGGATAAGACATTCCAAATGTTTACAAGGGCCTGATATGTTGTAGAACTGAATAAATATGTTATCATGACACGAAAATCTCATATGTTCCCACTTCCATTTCCCAAATTCTACCCATTCTTTAAGTCTCTGCTTAAATATCATCATATTATATGAAGTCTTTTCTGGTACTGCAAGATGTTTCCTTTGCTCAGCTCACAAAACATCTTCCCAAATTATTTCTTAAGACTTGACATCATTCTCCCCTTTTCACAATAATTGTGTATGTGACCTCTCTCTCAAATTTACAAGCACCTACAGATTTTTCCAATCTCATTCATTTTTATGTGTCACATGTTGCTCAGTGTATTTTCATATATGTACAATGTAGTCAAAGCATAATAGCAGCACATTTTAATATACATCAATAATTTGCATTAGTTGAAGTTATTTTTATTGGTAGCACTGTTCCAATGGTAAAAAGATAAACATTGTTCATGGAGCATACCATAAAATGGTACCTGAACAATGTAGGTAGGATTTGACATTTACCATCAGGTTTCATAAGACAAATGTCTTATAACCTTATATTATAGATCTGCTAAGACAAACTCACAAAGGCAAGGACAGATGGATTTTATTCCACTGGTGCTAATTAGTTATATGAGGAATTTGGCAGGCCTTTGAATTGCTGAAAGAAATGAAAATGTCTAGTATTAGCCTGGCTATATTTAATCCTTATTAATGTGGAAGTAAAAATGACAAAACTATAACTAAGTACAAAACAAATGGCTATAAAAAAGTAGATTGCAAAAGATTCCCAGGTTTCCTACTTCAGTGTAAGCAAATGTTCTTTAGTTTTCAAAATTTAGAGAAAGGAAGTATCCATGTTTTTATTGATAGAAGAATATATAGAAAATCAATCTAAATTTTAAAACTAAAAATCAGAAATAAACTTAAAAGAGAAAATATTATGCCATAAAAATAATAAAGGCGAAAAGTAGAAAAAAAGATGAAAATATAGGAAAAAATCTAAACAGCAAAAAGAAATATTAGAGCAAGAAAAATATGAATATAAAGTTTAGAATCAATGCAGCATAATGGAATTTTTAAAACATTCTTAGCTTTGGAAAAATTTGTTAGTGAACTAGGAAGTTATATGTATGAATTTCAGGTATATATCAAATAGTAAAGAATTAACATGCAATTGTAAACACACTTATGTATCTGAATATTTTGCACTAACATTGAAATATATCTCAAATAAAATGTTGAGCATTTGGACAGGAAGCACAATTTGTTGACTTGAAAAGATGACAAATCATAAAAAGAATATAAATGAAATTCAATTTTTCCCTTGTCCTGTTTATAACAACTCACCATGTACCTTGATTGGGTACCAAGGGGAATAAATATATGCTTATTTGCAAAAATAACTCATAACCCATTATTTTGATAAATTATAAAAGTAAATACAACAAATTAATTCAGTAATGAATTCCTCAGGATTTAATAAAGCAAAAAAAAAAAGGTACTATTCATCAACTTAATAAAAATAGAATCTTATTTATCCTGACTAGACTCCACTGTGGAAATCACAGAGAGTTACTTGTATTTTTATTTTCTAGGTGGAAATTTTTGTACAGATTTAAAAGGTCTCCCAGATGATGCACAGAGAAGGTTTAAATGACTTTAGCACTCTCTTACATCATATTATACTCAGGTCTCACTATTGTGAATTTTGGGGCCACCCAGGATACAATGAAGTTAATATTCCATGAAATTTTTCTATAAAAACTCATCACATTAATATGCTAAATCTTTAAGTAATTTCATATTAAATAGTTTAGCTCCAGTTGTGCAATGGATGAGTTAATTAAAGAAAACTGAATGAATGTCTCTGGTTACTTGCACTGAATATTTGTGGATCTTTTGTTGGGAGAGTTTGGGATGCCAGGCTCTTTCTGCTAAAATTTCACTCAATTGAAACAAAAACCTGCTAAGTCAAAGCACTTTGATTGAGAGTAAATTATCTTCTTGTGTTCCCACCCATCATATCAGTGTTCTATTGCTATCTTTCTTCTCTGGTCCTTTCTGGTTCCAGAAATCCTGGAATCTAGAGCTCAGTCTCTCCAAGTTCTCATCCCTTCTTTGTGCTACTCTTTCATTCATTCGTTCAAACATATTGATAGAAATTTTACTATGTTTTATGCACTCTCCTTAGTATTAAGGATACAGAAGAGAATGGCAACAATAATATCTAATGTTATTGAATTTTGACTATGTGTTATGTAATGAGAAAACTACATGAGTTATATCTTTAATCTACAATGACCCGTTTATTATCCCATCGTGTATAAGTGAGGAAAGTAAGAAACAGAAAATTAAATAACCTATATAAGCTTATGGAGTTAGAAAGTGCCTATCAAACAAAACTGGGAAGCTTACTATTTTCAGGAGTTTACATTCTTTTCAGGCATACAGATGTTACACATAAGAAATTAATGTAATAATTAGTGTTACAAAAATAATGTTGGTATAAGTCTACTTCAAAAAATTGGTGGGATATTCAAGCAAAAGGTAAGTGCATTTGTATGATGGTTTTGAAACTCATGCATACAAGTAAAATCTCTTAATGAAAATAACACAGCATACCTACATTTTGACAGGTAAGCAATCAGATTTATGAAGGCCTATTTGAAAAAGTGACCATTTGGTGGAGGCGTGAACAATAAGAGCCGAGCAGTCCCTTTAACAGGAACCTGGAGAGTCTGCTCCAAGCAAAGGGGTCAATGTGAACAAGCCTTGCTGCCAGGAAAGATTTTGGTGTGTACTTAACGAGTCACATTCCATTCTGTCTCACATAAAATGCAAGTTACATTTTAAGTTGATATATTCATTTCTTTGCTGAGAAGGAATTGTAGGAAAATTGGAAAAAAAAGAAATCTGTGAAAATCATTTAGGAGGGTCCCTGTACCGGAAATAAAGGCGTGGCTTGTTTTGGCAGCCCAAGTATGGGAGGAAGTTGCATGGTGTGATTGTGGATGCACCCTCATGGGAAGCAAGGGGTGATGTGCTTTCATGGATGATTCAGATCTCTGATATTCTGTGACATGGGGAAATGTTATAAAGGGTTTCAAGGGAAAAATCAATATTTCCACTGCTACTCTAAACATTTCTTCCCCATAACCGTATGAGTATGTTGTTGAAACCTCTACATCACTACAATAGGGAAGCCAAACTTTAAAGTCCTATACCATCTTCACTTTCAAACATTTGTTAAACAGGTTTGAGGGCAAATTTCAGAAGCTAACTGCAAACGTATATGTGAGTAAGATGAGCATCTCATTGAACAAGGAGTGCTTTTTGAATACTGGAAGGTCAAACATTGATGCTGATTAAAGATACTGGCAAAGAAAAGAGAAATTGAAAATTGGTTTAACCTTGTAAAACAATATTAACTCATGTCACGTATATAAAGTGTTTGCATTTTCTTCCTGATTATCAAAGAACACAATGAAGGTTATATAAATCATTAAATTTGAAGTGTATTTATGGTGCTATAAATTTTATTTGATTGCATCAGCAAAACACACCATGTCTCTTTGACTTCCTTCCTAGTGGGGTGAGTAGATTTGTCCTGTGCCCTACATTTTGTTACTGGAGAGTGTACTTGGCATCTCAGAGTCCACAGAATTGTAAACCAAGGCAATTAGTCTATTCTGAAAGTGTAAAGGTATGTCAATAATTTCATGGAGAAGTGGAAATAAAAGGTCATGTGCATTTTCCATGAATCTTTTGAACATTCTGCCATTGTGAGATGAGCAAATGCTTTAGAATTGGCAACGAGGTTCTCTCCCTGGGATCAGAAAACACTGCTCGGTTCTTACCAGTCCCAGTTCTCTTTCAATTGTGTCCTAACTTTCAGTCCAGAGAGGATACTTAAAACTATGAATCACCTGTTCTTAGTACCTCTGTTTCCATAGTTCTCATGTTCTACCTATTTGATTGAAACTTTGAATCAACTAACTAAATTAGAATCAAATATGAGATCTATAGGAACCTTCAGTTAATATTATATAGTCATAAACATTCTGATTTATAAATTAATTTCTCTAAGCCTGATATTCAAATATTTTATTTATTTTTTCTATAAACTTTTACCCCAGAGTCTCTATCATAACCTATGAGATTTCTTAAGTTGTTAAAAGATAAGCTTAAATTATAACTTCAGATTTCATTGCTTATATAATATGCTTATTTCCTTAAAACCTCTTAAAAAAGTAAAAAGAAAATTAGGTTCCTCCCCCACTCCCCAGTCCAAATATTTAAGTAAATTATACAGTAGCAATGACGTAGAACCAGCTTTTTTTTAACTTTTATTTAGTAAATATAAATCTCCAAAGTACAGTTTAAGGATTACAATGGCTTCCTGCCCCCCGCATAACTTTCTGCCCACCTGCAACCCTCCTATCTCCAGCTCCCTCTCCCATTCCATTCACATCAAGATTCATTTTCAATTATCTTTATATACAGAAGATCGATTTAGTATATATTATGTAAAGATTTCATCAGTTTGCACCCACACAGAACATAAAGTGTAAAACAGTTTCAGTACTAGTTATAGTATTAATTCACATTGGACAACACATTAAGGACAGAGATCCTACATGAGGAGTAAGTGCACATTGACTCCTATTGTTGACTTAACAAATTGACACTCTTGTTTATGGCGTCAGTAATCTCCCTAGGCTCTTGTCATGAGTTGCCAAGGCTATGGAAGCCTCTTGAGTTCACCAACTCTGATCTTATTTAGACAAGGTCATAGTCAAAGTAAAGGTAACTAGCTTATATAAGAATACTTCAGAAAGTTTTAGACAATTTAATTAAAGGATAAGTTTCATTTGGTGCAATAAATTTTGAAATTCATGAATGTTAAAGGGTCCTCAAAAAGTTTATAAAAATGCATGCTATGAGAAAAATACGCATGGACTTCCAATATTTTTGTCAGCAAAATACACATCTTTTTATTCCACTGTCCATAAGCTTTGGCAGGGGGGTTGTGGGACTTGTACTTGTCTTTATTTTGTTTAAAAAGAAGACACAGAAATTTACAGATTTCTATATGCTGGTTTTCCCTCCAAATACCCAAAAGGGCCAGGGCCGAGGCAACTGGAAGCCAGGAGCCCAGAGCCCAAACCAGCTCGTCCTTGTGAGCAGCAGTGATCCAAGTCCTTGAGCAATCACCTACTGCTTCCCAGGATGTGTATTAAGAGAAAGATTGATTAGAAGCAGAGGAACTGGGACACGACCCAGGAACTTCCATATGGCATGCAGGCATCCCAAGTGACAACTTAACTGCTGTGCAAAATGTCTGCCCCTTCATGAACTTTTTGAAATACTCTAGTATTTAAGATTTACTCAGGTCAGTAGAATAAACATAGTCATTTCAAGCTCAATGACTAAAACATGACTTCAAAAATAAAAAGAAATCATACGGAAGAGAGAAATATACACATAAACACACAACACAAAATATCAAAATCAAAACCCTTATTGGGTGAACATGGGAACCATGTTATTTATTTATTTATTTATTTATTTATTTATTTATTTACTGACAGGCAGAGTGGACAGTGAGAGAGAGAGAAACAGAGAGAATGGTCTTCCTTTACCATTGGTTCACCCTCCAATGGCCGTTGCGGCTGGCACGATGCGGCCGGCGCACTGCACTGATCCGAAGCCAGGAGCCAGTTGCTTCCTCCTGGTCTCCCTTGCAGGTGTAGGGCCCAAGGACTTGGGCCATCCTCCACTGACCTCCTGGGCCATAGCAGAGAGCTGGCCTGGAAGAGGAGCAACCTGGACAGAATCCGGTGCACCGATCTGGACTAGAACCCGGGGTGCTAGAGGATTAGCCTAGTGAGTCGCAGCACTGGCCAGGAGCCATGTTATTTAGAATTCAAAATGGAATATTCTTAGAAAGGCTTTGTACTGATCTGGGTCCAGCTTCACTTTGTGCTAGGTTGGAACTTTAAAGTGTCTTCTGAATCACTGTACATAACTCCAGCTCCTGTGTTGGAGGACTAAACTGGAAGACATATTTTGTACTGCAATGGAAGGTCCAACACAGGTACATATTCAGAAACGAACTACAGAGCTGACTCAGAATTGGTGGACTGTGGAAGTTGGGGCTTTCTTCCAAATTAGCTCATGCCAGTTTCCCCGCATAATAACCTATAATCATGGAAATAAAACTCCTTAACACAGAAGAGTGTTTCTCAAACCATGATTTGTGGATCTTAGGTGGGTGAAATTTAATAATCCTGTGGAAAAATAATTCCATATTTAAGATCTTTAGGAAACATTCTACATTAGGCATCTTTTGGGAGGTTCTCAGTTTGCATTAACATACCAAAGTCCTTTAGTAGAAAAATACATTGACTTGATTTACTTAGGTGTTCCTTCAGATGATCACTCAGCAATACTCACCCCTACTTTCCCTAGTTTGTGATTATATTCTATTAGGAAAAAAACATTAAGTGAATGGCCAGTCCTTAGGCGGGGAGGAAATTTTCTAGGGTCATGCCATCCTCTATTGCATATAATTTCTTATTTGTTATGTAATGCAATTATAAAAATATAATAACTGCAATTTTATATGGAATGTGAATCTACATATGCATTCAGTTATACAATCACATTATCTCTCTGCAGGCGAGCTCTACAAAGGAGTTTTCCATTATTACAGGATTTACTATCACTAAAGAGCTTCAGGTCAAAATAAATTTCTTAATATTATGGGCTTCTAGAAATGTATTTAGAAATAACTATTACACTTTTGATAAATAGAGCAGTACGTTTTGGAACATCTTACTCTCACTGTAATTTGTTTCAAAAGACCATTATCAAAATGTTTTCATTAACAAAATCACTTTTCAGTAAGTATTAAAAATATTTTTAATCTCTGTCTTGGTTTATGATTTCAGGCTTTAAAAGACATAGGTGTCTAAAACAGTCATCTCCTTCTCCGTAATCAACTTTTGGCATTCTCATTGGGATGCTTGTGTCTGGATTTGCTCACAGTGGATATCCGGGGTATCTGCATTTCTCACTCTCCACTCTCTCTTTTCTCAGTATAAGACCAGATAGGCCCACAGAATACTTGCCACAACATAGATATTTAATAATTATTCACTGATTGCTTTCCCTCATTCAACTCTGGAAATATTCCTTGCTCACATACCAAACAGGTATCTCTTTAGTATTTAAGGTCTTCACTTATTAACCACACTATATTTTTACTCATTCATTACTGTGTTGTAACATTTCTAAAACATTTCTTAGGCACAGAAAGTAAACTTGCAGTTCCAGCTTTTAGAACACTTCCCTCTCTTTCAAGGATATATTTTGGAAACTGAATTTTCCTGTCAAATTGTGAAGGTCTCAGGTTGTGAAGACAGGCATCAGAGATTCCTGGCTTAGCTTTGATAGGTACAATTTCCACTAAAAATCCCAAAACCACACGAGAATTCTTAGATGGTAGGAATTCAGGGTTTTAATTTCTAGTTTTATCACCCATAGCCATTTCATTCAAGATGAAAAACAAAAATATTTTCAATATCTTCTCAACAGTCTCTGTTCCTGTTTCATACCTCAAGGTACTTTATACTGATAATGGTGATAGTGGTTGATATGCTGTATGATATTTGAACAAAAATAAGTCATTGTCTTTTTTTGGGTATTTATCTATTACAGAACACATGTGAAATAGAAATCATGCTGATAAATATATGCAACATGTATCACAGTGAAAATGTGACCTCTTTTGGAATAATAATGGCATCAGCTTTTAAACAGATATATTTAATAGAAGAATAAAGAAGAAAAATCTATTAATCATCTTGTTATTCATGGTCAAAGTTTAGTCTATTTAACTGGTCCATAATAATACTTTAAAGATATAATGCCTTAAAATATTGATATAACTTGAATAGAAGGTTAGAAGTATCAGATGAAGCATTTTAAGCATGTCCCCTTTGGTAACTTAGAAAGCAAAACAAAATGTTATCATTGACAATAGAACGAAAACAGAACTATCACTAGTTTTTAATTTACTCTATATAGAAGGATAAATTTAGTTTTTAACAAATATGAGTTTTATTTAGCAGATAAAATGAGAAAAGCTTATTTGCAAATAAACAAATACCAGTAGAGACTACCAACTGGAACTTAATAAATCTTAAAGTTTTATCTCCATCAGGAGCTGTACTATAGCAAGCATTTCTCCAGTGACTTTCTTCTGAGTGGTTTCCAAGGCGCTGCTAATATGCCATGCCCTTAAACATGCACACACACACACACACACGTGCACAAATGTTTGTGTCTGTGTATATCATGCATGTGAAAAGGTTTATATCCTGTATTTGGAAATGTTTGCATTTTATTTTCATAATACTAAATTTTTTCATGTTATTTTCCTATACCTAAATACACATGGATTTGTGCAAATATTCATGGTAATTGTATAAACTTTTGCACTTTTTTATATGATACATACTTGAATATTTTGCATACATTCAGATACATATGTCTTTAAATGTGCACCCCAAACATAAACTCTAATGGCTAATTATTGATTCACAGCCAATTTATATTTTTCTGGCACTAAGTCTTATTGATTATTTAAGCTCAAATATAGTAGAAGTTTCTCATTACAGTTCTAGAAGTATACAAATAACATCATACAGTAAGATCATTATTTATATGGAAACATGATTATAGTAACCACAACAAATACATATTAAAACCATGATATAGTGCCATGTTTTATACTCGGTAGACAAATAATCTTCCAGGAAGTATCTCTTTCTGACAAATTTAAGAATTTCAAAAATAGTTACTCCTGAGAAATCTTATTGTCACCTCTCTAAGCTCATCTATTTAAAACCTAATTAAAATTCACATTAATAACAAAACAAAGCTTAACATCATCTAATAAACACCTGCTAGTCTACCACTCCGATTCCTTGGAGATGAAGGGAAACCAGTGAGCTCCTCCTGAAGGTGAGCAACTACAACAAATACGCACTCCTGCTAACATTTCCCAGTACAACCCTGATCCACCACCCCTCAAAAAAAAAAGAAAGCAACATCCAAATTTCTTCCTATTTGGATGATACTCTTTGGAGTTCTATGATTGGCAGTACCAATCTCAATCCCAATAAGGGAGTTTTGTCAGAATTTAAGAAAGTCTCAAAGAAAATGTTACTACAGTTAGGAATTCAAGAAATATTTAATTTGTAATGCAGCCCCATTATTCCATGCATTGGAGCTGCAGCTTCGACCAAGATGAAGTCGTTTAATCAGGAGTTTATATTTCAGTGGGTGACAGACCATAAGCAAATAAACACTAATGTTGTGCAGTCAGTCCAATCTAAGTCATTGGAGAGTTTTGAGCAGAGACGTAATGTTCGTAAGACAGCACCTTAAATATTTAGCCAAGGTATGCAGAGCTGACTGGGTCAGAGGAGGAAAAGTACCGAATAGGAAAACAGAAGAAAGAAAAAGCCTAATGAGAAATGAGTGACTTGGAGTTTGTGATGATTCCTAAATCTGTTCAAAGATGGGGCCATGAAATGAACAACATTGTTTGGAGATCACCAAGAGAGAGGTAGCTCTTCAGAATCATTAGTGTGTCATTTAGTGAGTTGTCTTCATCCACATAAAGCACCTGTTCTTAATCTCTTCAATTCTTTGACCCTCCCAAAATATTTTTTAAAATATTTTTATGAGAGCTCAAGATGTGTAGAATGAAAGCAGGTATGTTGAAATATTTTGAAGAAAAAAATTATGAAACAAGTAACTAGGTATAAATACTATCCTACTGATCTTATATTTAGGAAGTACATTGGATAAAGGTTAATTTCAGAGGAGATATATTGAAAGAAATGTCTACCCTTGTTTAGGAATACTGAAAAGCATACTCTTATTGATCTTTTTACATGAATACTGATATATGGATATTAGATATAAAAAGAATTTATAGTCCCATCACATCCACTGAACTGTTGAAATAACATCCTTAATTAGTATTTTATAACTATAGCTCATTTAGTGTTATAAAAACATACAAAATATTAGCATTTATGTAAAGGAAATTCTTTGTACTTCCACAAATGAAGTAAATTAACACTTTAAATAAGTTCTTAAGGAATCTCTTTCCCAGAAGATATTTCATTAGTTTTAGAGATGTTTCATTAATGAATTATTTAGTTTGACATTCCCAAGTATCTCTCACCTTGGGCCACAAATGTAATAAAGTTTCCTAAAATGTCTTATATCCTTCATTATTTTACATTTATCTCTAGAATTACCATTAGAGATTTTGAGTCATCTTTATTCTTCCTAATTGCTGTATCTATTAAGCAAGACAGATATTTTTCTAAAATATCCTTGTTAATTACCAACATATCCCACATTTACATAATACACTTTTTGGGGCAGTTTCAGTGGTAACATTTCATGGCTAATAGGAAGCAATTTGCTTTCCTTTATTAAGTGCATTAAAACTTCATGCCCCAGACATCATTGATGGTAAACATTTGATTCTGCTCAAATTTAATGCACCAAGGCATTTTGCTGTGCCATATTAGGTTTATTTATGTGCTGTGTTCTGCATTGTTAGCTGCTAATGAGACTTCAACTCTTATTGCTCTAAGGCCTGAACACTAACCTCATTTTAATGAGTTCATTATTTGCTGTCTTCTGAAAGGAAGACAACAAATTTTCCTTTTAATTAAAGGTCAAAACACCTCTGGCAAAGGAAAGGGAAGAGGTTATCAAACCCTAGGAGAAGCTGAGAGATAGCTCTTTCAGATTTCTAGGCTGAGCAGAGTTAGTATAGACTGGCAAGGCTGTGGTTTCTCAAGAATATAGACAGTCAATCAATCACGGGAGAACAAAATACATCTAAATTTAAGAGAAATGAGAACACTACACCAAGAGAGCTAATGTGCCTAAGACTTTGTGAAAAATGAAAGTCAGCCAAGGTAATTAAAGAGGCTTTACTCCTAACCAAAAGGGCCATGTGGATCAATACCACTGCAGGAAAAAGATTCCTCTTTTGCATGACAAATGAGTTGTGTAGTGGAGAGAACAGATGCCATATTAACTGAGCCAAGAAAAACTATTCTCAAATGTTTTATCAGAAAGTGAAGCAAAGGCAAATCAATATTTTGGGGAAACTATTTTTAGTAATGTAAAGGATGACACAATTTGCTAACCTGTAACCTTCCTGGGAATACCAAGCATGTGGACTTTGCAGGTAATTCATTCTGCTAATCACAGGGGGAAGGTGAAACTTGAACTCCTATAGTGTTAGGGTAACACCATGACCAACTTTCTACTTATATAAAATTAGTAGTAATAAAAGCTAGAGATTGAACACAAAAATTAAATGAAGCAGTGTGTTGAGGGGCCCATGCCATGGCACAAGTTAAAGCTCCTCCTGTAACTGGCATCCCATAAAACTGTCTTCAATTCCCAGCAGCTCCACTTCCAATGCAGCGCCCTGCTAGTTTCCCTGGGTAAACACGAGGGGATGGTCCAAGTCTTTGGGACTCTGTACCACGTGGGAGACCCTAACGGGATTCCAGCCTCCGGACTTTGGCCTGGCCCAGCCCCACCTGTTGCAGCCATGTGGGGGGTAACCAGTGACAGGAAAATCTCATTCTCTCTCTGTTTCTCCCTCTATCTCTGTAACTCTTTCTAAAAAATAAATAAATATTGAAAAAAATAGTGTGGTTTGATTAAAAATCCAAGCACTTTTTTTTTTCCTCTGAAGGCAAATGGTACCCACATAGTGTTACTTGAATCACACATAATGCTTTATGATATAATTAAATTATAATGATACTTTTCAGAACATATTACCTTCTTTTTTTTTCATTTTCGATTCTCTTTATATACAGAAGATCAGTTTAGCATACATTAAGTAAAGATTTCAACAGTTTGCTACCACACAGAAACATAAAGTGAAAAATAATAGATGATTTTTTAAATGATGATGAAATCAGATCAGACCTATTGTCATGTTTAATCCCAGTGAGAGTCAAGTTGGGAATTGATAATTTCTTTTTTTTTTTTTTTACAGAAGATCAGTTTAGTATACATTAAGTAAAGATTTCAGTCGTTTGCACCCCCATAGAAACACAAAGTGAAATATACTGTTTGAGTACTCGTTATAGCATTAAATCTCAATGTACAGCACATTAAGGACAGAGATCCTACATGAGGAGTAAGTGCACAGTGACTCCTGTTGTTGACTTTACAAACTGACACTCCTGTTTATTGCATCAGTAATTTCCCTATGCTCCAGTCATGAGTTTCCAAGGCTATGGAAGCCTTTTGAGTTCTCCGACTCTCATCTGGTTTAGACAAGGTCATAGTCAAAGTGGAGGTTCTCTCCTCCCTTCAGAGAAAGGTACCTCCTTCTTTGAAGACCTGTTCTTTCCACTGGTCCACTGGGATCTCACTCACAGAGATCTTTCTTTTAGGTGTTTTTTGTTTGTTTGTTTGTTTTGGCAGAGTGTCTTGGCTTTCCATGCCTGAAATACTCTCATGGGCTTTTCAGCCAGATCGGAATGCCTTTAGGGCTGATTCTGAGGCCAGAGTGCTGTTTAGGACATCTGCTATTCTATGAGTCTGCTGAGTATCTCGCTTCCCATGTTGGATCACTCTCCCCTTTATTTATTCTATTGGTTAGTATTAACAGGTACTAGACTTGCTTATGTGCTCCCTTTGACTCTTAGTCCTTGCATTATGATCAATTGTGAACTGAAATTGATCACTTGGACTAGTGAGATGGCATTGGTACATGCCACCTTGATGGGACTGAATTGGAGTCCCCTGGTATGTTTCTAACTCTACCATTTTGGGCAAGTCAGCTTGAGCATGTCCCAAATTGTACATCTCTTCCCTCTCTTATTCCCACTCTTAAGAGCATATTACCTTCAAAAACTTTAATCATTCTGCTTGTGAAATCTAGTCTATGCCTTTTTATGTTTCTAGTAGTATTCTTAGATTAAATTATTTTTCTTTTGCATTAACTTGTTTGTTTACAGAAAAATGCAAGTAAATGTATTGTGGCTTCCCATATTCCCAATATCCACTGCATCTCACATTAGTGTTGTACATTTATTACAGTTTGTAAATCAGTATTGATACATAGTTAGTAGCTGAGGTCTATACTCAAGGCATTTTTCAGTTTTTGCTTAGGAACCTATTTCTGTTCTATTATCCCATCATGGTTACTCATTACATTTTAGTTGTTTTGTCTGCTTAGGTCTCTCATGGCTGTGAGATTCAAAGGATTTCTATTTGTCTGTTTTGGAGAAGTTTTAGATATACAGAAAAATGAAGTAATAAGTGCAAAGTCCTCATATAAGAGCACCCTTCTCCCCAGACCCCCTATGGATTCCCTACTGCTAGCATTTTGCAATACTGAGATTCCTGTGTAATAACTGATGAATGAATATCCCATAGTTTATAATAAGGTTCATTTTTTGTGTTCCACATTCTGTGCTTCTGGAAAAATATAGAAGTAGACAGTCATGCATTCACTATTGCTTCATCCTACAGCATGGAGACACTAGAATAGATCTAGAATGTTAAATAGTTCATTGTCCTAAAAATCACCTACACTCCACTTCCACTTATTCATCCCTTCCCTTGTGGCCACTGATGATTTTACTATCTGCATGGTTTTGTCCTCTCTCGAATGTCATTTAGTTTGGATGCTAGAGTATAAGTGTGTAGCCTTTTTAAAGTAATTTCTTTCATTTAGCAATATTAATTTCAGATTCTTTTACTTCAGATTTGGCTTGGTAGTCCGTTTATTTCAATTGCTAAGCACTGTACCACTGTATAAATACCATTTTTTAATTTTTTATCTTGACCTATTGATGGGTATCTTGGTAAATTTCAAGTTTTGACAGTTACAAATAAAGTTGTTATGAATAATTATGTGCAGGCTTTTTGAGAACACAAAGATTCAACTCATTTGGGCAAATACCAAGAATCGTATTGCTAGATCCTATAAAAAGATTATGTGTAGCCTTTTAGAAAACTGACAAACTATCTTCAAGATAAGTTAAAACATTATCTATTTTTAAAAGAAGGACTTTTATGTTGAAAAGGCAAAATAAAATAAAGCTATCTAAATGTAACATGGAAAGTGGATATAATTTGAATGACTTGATCAAATAAAAAATCCAAATTAATAAAAAGAGCAGTGTAGTATAACATTGATTGGAGATTTCACTGAGTAAGTTTTAATTTACTGATCTTTGATAAAACTAATAGTTGACCTAGCATGTGTGAACACATGCATGCACACACACACACACACATTCATTGGCAAAAAACGAAGAAGAGTATGTAAAGTAAAATACTCTCTATCATATTTTTGTAGTTTGTATTTTTCTTGTTTCCATTCTGTTTTCTTTTTTTTTTTTTTTGTGGAGAAAATTGGATTATAGCACATGACATCTCAATATTTGAATATCTGATTATACAAATAAATTTCATTTATACATTTCTTATAAAGTAATATATCATGAAATTTCTGTAGGTTTTTGTGTAGTTAAGTAAATTCCACATATGTAGGAACTTTGTAATGGTTGATATTATCTCAAATATATTTGCCAGCAACAGGTGAAATTTATGAGTTTCTTCAATATTAGTTTTCTTTAAAAATATTATACAGTTCAGCTTAAATAATCAGGTAAATACTGCATTACTTTAGAGTATTTTTACCTCCTCAATATTAATGCTGAATATGATTAAAATGAATTATTCTAAAAATTAGTAGGTATCTTAAAAAGTGTGTAAAACATGGTTACCATCCTCAAGTATAATCTACATGAAGGAAAAATTTTACCTGAGTGATTATAATAAAAAAGAAAAAACACATGTTGTAAGAATTTTAGCATCAAAATGCAATGAGGCTCAAAATAAACTTTACATTATTGCCTTATTCCAGAGAACACGCCTAATACAAAATGAAAGTAGGCCCAGGGGTGCAATATAAGGCCAGGTCAGAGAGTTTTCTAGGGCAGATGGGAGAGTTTACATACTTCAAGTTGTTTTTTTTTTTTTAAACTATTTTCAGTGTTTTGAATTAGAGTCTTTAAGTTTAATCTAAAAATTAGAATAATCTGCAGAGTCCCTGTGGATAGGGATATTGTGGACTGATGATAGTGGACAGATGGAGTATAGCTGTAATGTATGGAATGGTTATGACAAAGAGTGTCTTACAATACTGTCTATGGGGCAGGTATTTGGTACAGCAGTGCAGACGCTTCTTGAGATACTACATCTCACACCATAGTTCTTGGGTTTGAGTCCTGCTTCCAATTCTGATCCAGCTTTCTGCTGATGTGCACCCTGGGAGGCAGTGGATGATGGTTCAAATGCTTGGGTCTTTGACACCCACATGGGAAATCCCAGTTTGAGTTCTGTTCTCCTGCCTTTGGCCTGGCCCAGTCCTTGCTTTAGTGGGTATTTGGAGAGTGAACCAGCAGATGGAAGAGAAATTCATTCTCTCTTTCTCTCTCTCTCTCCTTTTCTTTTTCTTCCTCATCTTTCACAAACATTTAAAAAGTTAAAAATGAATCTACTTTAAAAAATAAAATAATATCTACTTGTACTTCAGTAGTATAGATTATACTAGAAATCAATGGAAAGGAGGGGCAAGTGGGTGTCACTTGAGAATAAAAACAAGGAACTTGTCAATTTATCTATATACCAAGAGATAGAGAAGAATCGGAGAGAGCTGTGAGCCTAAGCATCTGAGAAGACTCTGAGCTCTCAGACAAGAAGGAATTCAACCTTTCAATCTAATGAAATGTATGTGGAATGGCTACATCAATGAAGAGTTCATATTAAATCTATAATTGATTAAAATAACCTGAAAATGACTTAAATATAATTTTCTTGCATAAATGCACACACACACACATATCTGCTAAATAAAATAGATCTGCAGAAGGATTTAGAGAAAATAATAGTGGGAATTAAGCATGAAAGAATAATTAAGATTTCTTCAGACATTTAGGGACATTATTTAGTTGTGAGTATGGACACTTAATTCCTATTAATTTCAAGTTAATAAAAGTAGACTAATGTAGATATTATAATAAAATCTATCCTTGTTTTTAATGTTTTGATGATCTACATCAGTTGCCTCACAATTATCAGCAAACATTTTGAGAATATCTCCTTAGTTCACACATATTTATTCTTATAAATAAATAAATAAATTATTTTACTTTTATAATCATTTACACACTCAATACTATTTAAGAAAAGAAGTTGGAAAATGAACTGAACACTATTTCAGGTACTTTATTTATTACCAGTAAAACACCTTGTTTTACTAACAAAAATTATACTTTAACTGAAAGGAATGTGACTAAACAGGCTACGTCTGATTGCATACTTTTGTCTGAAGCCTGGAACGTGACTTAACTGACAAAGAGTGCATTGAAAAAGTGGAAGCACTGTAAAGCTGTGTCATTTTCTTTTTGGTTTTTGGCTTGTTTGTATGTTCATATGTGCTCGAATTATTAGTTTTATAGAAATATTTAACTGACAATTTCTTGGCAGAAAGTTTTGAAACAATTTCTTTTGTGAGGGCTAAGTCAAATTAGACTGTAAAGACCAGAGACGCATTCATATTGTTTTATGAATTATAATTCAAAGCAGTGGACTGCAACTGAAGAGGCCTCTGAGGTCACGGTCAATCCTATTCCCTGTGACATGGCCATCTCCCTTCTGGATGCTGTACACATGGTCTAATCTGGACAGCTGTCTGAGGTTCAGACCTAGTGGGCCACCCACGTTAATTTACACTAAATATAATTTTATTTTAAATTCACTCCTTTTTCTACATGTATATTTAGATTATTAATATATTTATTTATTTGTTTTAATTTTAGTGGAAGGGCAGGGCAGAGGGGAGAGAGAGAGAGAGAGAAGGAGAGAGAGAGAGAGATCCTCCAAAGGCTGGTTCACTCCTCAAATGCCCACCCAGCCAGAGCTGACTCAAGCTGAAGCCAGGAGCCAGGAGCCGGGAATTTCATCCAAGTCTCCCAATTGTGTGGCAGAGATGCAAACACTTGAGCTGTTGTCTACCACCTTTCAGGATGCTTATCAACAGGAAGCTGGATTTGAAGCTGTGTAGCAGGGACGTGAACCAGACATTCGGATATAGAATGCCAGTATCCCAAATGGCAACAAAACCACTAGGCCAAACTCTCCTCTATATTATTTTAAGTCAGCAAATATTTTAGAAGAGAGTTTGTCAATGGCCTATTGCTTTGTTTTTCTGTATTCCAGTAGGTTGCCTTACATTCAACCTGTGTCAGGATAGAGCTTGTCAAAAGTCTAAGTGTCAGTGTTACACAGTGTATAAGAGCTCAGGCAAAGGATTCAAAATACATGGATTTGAAAATTAGTTCTACCACTTACACTCTTTGTCACTTCTTATCTTTAATTCCCAATCTACAAAATGAAGATATAATAATATGTAACTCATAGACTTGGAAGTAATAACTAGAGATGCAATACTCCTTTAGAAATATATAAATATATACACACACAGACACACACACACACACACACACACATATGGATAAAGCATGGAGCACAGTAAGAAGCCAATAAGTGGGCCGGCGCCGCGGCTCACTAGGCTAATCCTCCGCCTTGCGGCGCTGGCACACCGGGTTCTAGTTCCGGTTGGGGCGCCGGATTCTGTCCCGGTTGCCCCTCTTCCAGGCCAGCTCTCTGCTATGGCCCGGGAGTGCAGTGGAGGAAGGCCCAAGTGCTTGGGCCCTGCACCCCATGGGAGACCAGGAGAAACACCTGGCTCCTGCTTTTCAGATCAGCACGGTGCGCTGGCCGCAGCGAGCCAGCAGCGGCGGCCATTGGAAAGTGAAACAACGGCTAAGGAAGACCTTTCTCTCTGTCTCTCCCTCTCTCTCACTGTCCACTCTGGCTGTTAAAAAAAAGAAGTCAATAAGCATGAATTATTTTATTGTGGTCAATCATGGTTATTATTGTTATTATATTGTTAATGCTATTATTAGGTAAAGAATTCACAGCTTTCTGGTGTGTAAAGTGACATTAATTCCAATAACACACATGTCCACACATGGTTGAGTTTTGTTGCTTTACCTCACATTTTCTTGGTTTTTTTTTTTCTGTCATTGTTCTGCCTGAAATCTTTGAAGAAGTAGGTGCCTTTCTTTCAGCTCTAGCTTGATCTCCTTTGAGGCTATATTAACAGACCATTCACTCTTCTAGATCATTCATTTTTAGTATGTGGTAGAATATACACTTAAAAAAACAATATAATGAGGTTATTATTTAGGAAGAAAAACATCACCAAATCTCTTTTTCCTGGAAGAAAACTGAGTAAAAGACCCATTGTATTTTGCATTTCAAATGCCATGGGAGTTCCATTTCTTCATTTCACATAAGTGCTTATTTTGAATAGCTTTCACTTGACTCACAATGATTTCCTTGTTTCCACATGGGGAAGAAAATAGTGGATGGATTGTTATAGCAATACTGATGCTTACTTCCAGCACCTTCTTCAAGATTTATATCAAATCTCTCCCACTCCAGAGACCAACTCTGATCACACTGTTTAATAATACAGCCTCTTCCAGACTCATTCAATACTCCTCATCCAGCTCAACATTTCATTTAATTCTGATAGAATTTAATTCTTGCTAATAACTTACTTACATGTTTTCCTGTCATCCCCTAGGCTCTTGAATGAGGCTAGAGAACCTTTCTTTCTTTGTACTGTGATGATATCGCATGCAGCTAAACCAATAGTACCCCATAACTATGAACAGAATGAAAGATGGTAGTGTCTGGAATATGTAGGAATCAAGTGCTTGGAGGAATGCGTGCAACTTTAATGTCCTGAGTATGAAGACATTTCTAGTGCAGCTGCAATTGTTGTCAGATGACCTAAATGAATAGGAAATCATGTTCAAACACACAGCATATTTCCCTTAGTTACTGATCCATCCTGTGCAGCTGGGTATTTCAGTCTTTAGAGTTGGATAATCAGTATGATACAACAAGAATAAGACTGCAATTTTAAAAACACTTGGCACTCGTGAAAAATTCAACCCTTAGGGTTTAAAAAAGTTAATAGCTTTCATTTTTCTTGTTAATTAATCAACAAGCCAGAACTAACTAGGTATTCATGATTAACTAACCATAAAATGCCAGACTGAATGGAGAAAGTCATAAAATCTCCATAGATTTCTTAAGAGCAGCAGCAGCAGCAAAAACAAAACAAGAAACCCTGAATAAATTATCTGCTTTTGTGATTACGTTACTTTAAGAAGTCTCTGAAATTCCATCTGATTGGTAACTATTACAAATCACTGATCATAAGTATAAATTTAGAGACTGGATATATGTTGAACTGGCTGCTGCTGTAATTCACGCATTTTTCCACTAAGATCTCAAGGAAGCATATAAGTTATTGATGAAAGAGGAAACTCAAATGATCCTAAGAGTGCTCAGTTTCACAAAATAAACCTGCTCTTTGACATGAACTCACAGCCAGCATTATAGAAAAAAAGGGGCATTAGAAAACCCGTTCTCAAACTCTATTCTAATTCCAAATATTTGTGTCTTCTTGTGATAAAGATACATTTAAGTGATAGAAATAGGCCAGAAACATTTTAAGGGCTGAATCTTCATCTCTCCTTTCTGTCTCCCATGCTCTGTCTCAGACTGAGAAGCACTAGTTTTCTGTCTAAGCTCAGTCTCTATCCCAGTGCCTGTCAGAAAGGTGATCAGCCTAGAATCAAATAAAGATCCCTCATTTTTATTACAAAAAAGTCCTCAGGCTATTTAAGCAGGACCAATATTAAAAATTCAATTCTCATTCAGTGTGCATCCCTCCACCAGCTTAAATTGAGAACTCCAATCACTTGCCAGTATGCTTCTCTTCATTCAGTTTAAATTAGAAAATGACTCTGGAGAATTTGTTTATAGATGGTCTAATAGACCAAAATTAAAAAAAAAAAATGAAGTCACATTTAGAAGAATTAACTACTTGGTTTTACTCCAGTGAATTTTTTTTCTATAAATTTATTTGATTTATTTGAAAAGTGTAGTGAGATGTAGTGAGGAGGAGAGGGAGAGAGAGGAGAGTGATAGAGATCTTCCATCTGCTGGTTCATGCCCCAAATAGCCACACCACAACCAGGAGCCAAGAACTCCCTCTGTGTCTCCCACATGCATGGCAGGGGACCAAGTACTTTGGCCATTCTCAGGTGCTTTCCCAGGCACATTAGTGATTGGAGCAGCCAGGACTGGCAATGCTCATATGAGATGGCAGTGTCACAGGTGTTGGCTTATCGTATTGAGCGACAACGCTGATCCCCAACTCCCTTGAATTTTTAAGACTCAATGATACTAGGGTAGTGAAATCAATGTCCCACTTCAGAAGATCTCGGTTTGATATCAAAGTCCAGATCCTGACTTCAGCTTCTTGAAATGCAGAACTTGGGGGGCAGCAGCGATGGCTCAAGTTAATTGGATGCTGGCCACCCACATGGGAGACCTGCATTGTATTGCTGTATCCCAATTTTTGCATTGGCCCAACGCAAGCCATTGTAGATACTTGGGCAGTATGCAAGTGTATGGGATCTCTGTCTATGACTGTTAGATACACAGATGTAGACAGATAAAAATCTTAAAAAAGAAAATCAGTGATACTGCAAGTGGTTTTATAGAACAGGTATTTCAGGTTCACAGCTGAAAGGCAGCTATCTGACCTGGCAATGAGACTTGTGTAAATGCTTGCTGCATGGATGGGGTCACATCTTTTTCATTTCCTCACATATCCAGTCTGATGATAAAACTTGTTTAGCAAATAAGTTTCCTTTTTCAAATTCTCAGCTTTTGCTCAGAAGTATGTGGGTACTTACTACTTTCACCACAGCTCTATTACAAAAATACTACTTAGTTGTAAAAAAGAACAAAATCCTGTCTTTCTCAACAAAATGGATGTAATTGGAGACCATTATGCTTAGTGAAATCATCCAGGCCCCAAAAGACAAATATCATATGTCTCCCCGACTTGATATTTAATATACAGAGCACAAAAATATGAAGTACATGAGATAAATTGACATTCTGAGATTTGACTATTGTTTAGAATCCTTGTTTATTCTAATGAGGAGCAATGGTTCTTCTACTTACTACTCGTTGAATTCTTTATTTAGTGAAGGGTTAGGCTTGTGGTTATAAAGTAAATTGAAAGTATGTTGTTATAGGAGATTTTAAGATGGCAGATTAGGGAATGAAATACTGTGCTAGGCTAGTGATAAATAGCAATTAAAAAGGTGTAGAAAGTGTACTCTTAGGGGAAAATTGAAGAGAAAACTGCACTAGAAATCCTACAAGAGGAAGAAGAACACCATTGACCTGTGTGGGAGGTGTAGGCAGGCAGCACGAAAACAGACACAACACAGGACTTCGGCAGCCAAGAACCAGAGTGGGTAGCAGCTTGGAGACAGAGGTGAGACAGGACTGCAGCAAGTCGTGGTAATTTAGATAGAGCGAGAGTGTGCCATGAGGACTGGAGGTTGGCTGCTCATAGTTGCCCTCAGACCCTGTGCAAATAGAGAGGGCATGTTCATGTTGCCTTAACCTCCCCGCAACAGCATCCACTGCCTGGATGAGAAAGGGCGGGCACCATTTTGGGTTTGGGAGGCAGCTGTGGAAGCCTTTGTGCGTGTGCACAGCAACTAGCTGAGACAGGATGCCATCTCTGCAGTACTGACGGAAGTTGAGAAAGAGAACAACATGTGGCCAGTGGCTCTTATTCATGCATGCAATCAAGAGATTCAAGCAGAGGGAAAAATCTGCAGTTCCCACTGATTTTGAGCTTGGCTGGGAGGAATGACTCAGTGGTTCCATGAGAGGGTACAGGTTGTAGCTGGGTCTCTGGGTAATAATTTGGAGTGTCTCTAAATGTTCCTTGGTTGCCTGGGGCAGGTGATTGCAGTAGGAACCATGCTTACAGTGAGGACTTGGCAGATCTTTTGTGCAATTTATATGGTGGTGCAGATGAGTGTTGAACATACTGTAGGCTAACATCTGGGCACTGATCAGCTTGGAGGGACAAGGAGAAGAGGTGATCAAACCAAAAGAGGTGATCATTACAGCCTTTCTGTTAACAAGAGGAGATCTATCACTCCCACCTTGGGTGTTATCTTGGATACTAGTCTCACCCTAGAGCAATGTGCAGAGCCCCCTGGCCACATCCAGTACACACCTCTGGGTATTCAATGAAAGTACAGATATTCCACAAAGCCACAGAGGCACACCTCAAAGATAAAAGCTATCAGAGGAAACAAAATATTAACTCCACAAAAGCCTAAAAAATTAAATGTAGAAATTCAAGAAACAGGAATAAGGAAGAGACCATGAGCCCCTCCCAAAAAGAACACACAAAAAATCAATATTAGAATGTGAAGATGAAGGGATTGATGAAATGCTGGAAGTGAAATTCAAAAAATTAATCAAAGGATTACTCAAAAGCAATCAGAAACAAATACACAAACTAAATAGAATCATACATGACAAGAATTAAAACATTCCAATGAAACAGATTTTAAAGAGAAATTAAAATGAAATATTAGAAATGAAGAATTGAATAGATCAAATACAAAAAAAAAAAAGAGTGGAAAGCAAAAACTGAAGACTTGGTGAGGCAGAATAAAAAACATCCAAAACAGAAGACAAATGTTTGGAAAACTTTCAGTAAGACAAAACAAAACAAACAGAAAAAAATAAGAAGTTAGGAAAATTAAAAACAGTGTTGGTGATTTATGAGATACTATCAAAGAACCCAACATACAAGTCTTAGGAGTTCTTGAAGTTGTGGAAAGATAGAATGGACTCAAGGCCTATTGAGTGAAATAATTACAGAAAACTTCCTCATTTTGGAGAAAGAAAGGGACATCCAAGTACAGGAAGCACATAGAACTCCTAACAGACATGAGAGAAAAGATATTCACCATGATACACTGTAGTCAAAGTTTCCACATAAAACATAAAGAAAAGATTGTAAAATGTGAATGAGAAAAATACCAGATTACTTTCAGAGGATCTCCAATTAGACTCATAGCTGACTTCTCATCAGAAACTCTAAAGGCTAGAAGAGAATGGTGAGACACAGTCCAAGTTTAAAGAGAAAAAAAAAAAAAGCTGTCAACCAAGAATATTGTGCTCTGTGAAGCTTTCATTTATAAATTAAAGTGAAATAAAGACCTTCTATAAAACAGAATTTGAAAGAATTTGTCACCATTAGTCCAGACTTACAAAAGATGCTTAAGAATGTGCTACATACAGAAACACACAAAGATAGCCATAGCTATGAAAGAATATGAAGACAGAAAATCACTAATAAAAGGACAAAGGAAATCCAAATTAAACAATAGGAGTATTTATGGAAAAATAGCAGGTCCAAGTCATTACTAATCAATAATCACCTTGAATGTAAATGGCCTCAACTCTCCATTAAAAAGATAGAGACTGGCTAAATGGATTAAAAATCAAGATCCAGGGGTCGGCGCCATGGCGAAGTAAGTTAATCTTCTGCCTGCGGTGCCGGCATCACACATGGATGCTGGTTCTAGTCCTGGCTGCTCTTCCAATCCAGCTCTCTGCTGTGGCCTGGGAAAGCAGTAGAAGATGGCCCAAGTGCTTGGGCCCCTGCACCCACATGGGAGACCAGGAGGAAGCACCTGGCTCTTGGCTTCAGATTGGTGCAGCTCTGGCTGTTGTGGCCATTTGGGGAGTGAACCAATGGAAGGAAGACCTTTCTCTTTGTCTCTCCCTCTCACTCTCTGTAACTCTACCTCTCAAAAAATAAATAAAAATCTTAAAAAAAAAGAGATCCATTTATTTGGTGCCTACAAAAAACACATCTCACCAACAAAGATACATGCAGACTGAAAGTAAAAGAATGGAAAAAGTTATTGCATGCTAACAGAAAATTAAAAGAAAAATAAGAAAGGTAGGAGGGAGCGTAGGAGTGACGGAGGGAGAGATGGTAGAGTGGGAAGTATCATTATGCTCCTTTTTTATTTATTTCACAGATAGAGTTAGACAATGAGAGACAGAGACAGAGAGAAAGGTCTTCCTTCTGTTGGTTCACCCCCCAGATGGCTGCTATGGCCGGAGCTACACCAATCCAAAGCCAGGAGCCAGGTGCTTCTTCCTGGTCTCCCACGTGGGTGCAGGGGCCCAAGCACTTGGGCCATCCTCCACTGCCTTCCTGGGCCACAGCAGAGAGCTGGATTGGAAGAGGAGCAACTAGGATTAGACCCCGTGGCCCACATGGGATGCCAGTGCTGCAGGTGGAGGATTAACCAAGTGAGCCACGGGGCCGGCCCCATATTTTCTTTTTTTTTTTAAGATTTTATTTATTTACTTCAAAAGCAGAGTTACAAAGAAACAGAGGGAGAGAGGGAGAGGGAGAGGGAGAGAGAGAGAGAGAGAGAGAGAGAGGTCTTCCATCTGCTGGTTCTCTCCCCAGATGGCCTCAACGGCTGGAGTTGTACTAATCCAGAGCCAGGAGCTTCTTCCAGATCTCCCACGTGGGTGCAGGTTCCCATTGATTTGGCTCCTCTTCTACTGATTTCTCAGGCCTTAGCAGAGAACTGGAAGCCAGCATACCGGGTTCTAGTCCTGGTTGGGGCACTGGATTCTGTCCTGGTTGCTCCTCTTCCAGTCCTCTGCTGTGGCCCGGGAGTGCAGTGGAGGATGGCCAAAGTCTTTGGGCCCTGCACCCACATGATAGACCAGAAGCACCTGGCTCCTGGCTTCGGATCATCGAGGTGTGCTGGCCGCAGCGCGCCGGCCGCAATAGCCATTTGGGGGTGAACCAACGGAAAATGAAGACCTTTCTCTCTGTCTCTCTCTCTCTCACTGTCCACTCTGCCTGTCAAAAAAGAAAAAGAAGAAGAAGAAGGAGGAGGAGGAGGAGGAGGAGGAGGAGGAGGAGAAGAAGAAGAAGAAGAAGAGCAGCCAGGACTGGAACAGCGCCCACATGGGATGCTAGCACTGCAGGTGGTGGCTTTATCAGCTATGCCACAGCACAGGCCCCTCATTATGCTCTTAAATGTGTATATACAAAATACATGGAATTTATTCCTCTTATATTAATAAAAATTATTGTAAAAATTCTTTTTCTTAATCCAATTAAAAAATCAAATATTCCAGGATGATTTTTCTGATTCTTCATTAGGAGAAACTTTCTTTATATTATTTTCTTCCTAGCTTTCTAGCACAGAAAAAGGAAAACTACTGAGATATGCTTCCTAAGCTGCTAAGGGAAAGGTACATTTGTCAAGTAAATGGTAATATTACCAAACATTCATAAATCCCAGCACTGCATCCTGTTTCAAAGTGCCTGATTCGTGTCCTGGCTACTCAGTTTCCCATCCAGCTTGCTGCTAATACATATCCTGCGAAGAAGCAGGACCTTTCAGAGAAGGAATGGAATTTTGTTTATCTTCATAGTTGTTACATAAACAAGCACGCACAAAGTCTTATCCATAGTACAGGTCCAGGAGGTATTGGATTGACAAGAGTATTCCATTAGCTTACATAATGCACTCAGAAAAATATGATTCATTACAAAACATTATATAAGTGATGTTCTTTCACCCACTTCAACTATGAAAATCTTCACTTAATAGCACTAATAAATTAATTAAATTTATTTATTTTTGAAGAGGATTAAAGGGTTTGTTGGAAATTCTATACTTTAGAAATTGTTTGCAGCCTATGATCTACAGGCATATAGGTGTTGTTATGACCATCTTCAGTTTCCTTCCACTGATGATAATTTAATGGTATCTCTTTGTTTTGGACTGGATTCAGATGCTCAGAGTATCCAGGAATTAATCATTTCCATCAGTGACTCTTAACACTTTCCTGTTTTCCCATCATATCTACTCTCACAATTTTTTATTTGAAATTTTTTATTTATAAATATTTATAATATTTATCTCACAAATTTCTATTTATTTGAAATAAAGAATTGCAGAAGGAGTAGGAGAGAAGGAGAGAGGATCTTTTATCTGCTGGTTCACTTTCCAAGTAGCTGCAATGGTCAGCGGAAGTCGGGAGCTAGGAACTTCATCTAGGTTTCTCATATGGCTGGCAGGGCCCCAAGCACTCGGATCATCTTCTGAGGCTTTCTCAGGCCCATTAGCAGGGAGCTGAATTGGAAATAGAGCAGCCAGTGCACAAACTGGCACCCATAAGGTATGCCAGCGTTGCAGGCAGGGGTTTTACATCTATGTCACAATTTCAGACTGACTCTTTACAGTTCTTGCAACTCACCACCACGCTCAATGTTTGCTTTCCTAAATTTACATTGCCACTTCCTCTGTATCCCCAAAGTGAGCATCCTCTATCCACAGCCTTTTCTGGAGATCAGCTTTTTCTTGCCTGCTGTGGGTATGATAGAAGGTTTTTAAAAACTGTTTTAATGGAAGGAATCACTTCCATCTTAGAATCCAACTTGAAAATGGATTCCCCAAAGTGCAGAGATGCAGAGGTCATGGCTCACACTGTGCAACCCCATTAACTATTCCCTGGGTAGCAGACACTCTGGACTAGCACACACCTCATTCCACGAGGAAGGAAGGCCTTAGGGGAAAAAATATTTTTAAAGAAACCAAAACAACAACAACAACAAAGTAAGCCCCGGGCAAGAATTATAAGCAATTTCATAAGTGCTGGAATTCACCATTTTAAGCCTCGTTGCTCTCAGGTACATCATCAAAGCGACATTGCTGATAGAAGAAATCTTATTTTCTATGTTTTTGCAATCAGAGATTTTTCTTCTTTAACTTGCTCTCAAACTTCATCAACAGAGTATTTTTCACTATTATTATTTTTGGCCTTGCAGGAGAAAAAAATCTCTTTTAGAGGCCTGGGATTTAAATTTTGCTTACCCTTCTCAGAGGAGCCGCCTCATCCACCACCTCCTAACAAGGCACAGTTTGCAATACCCTCCATCATGTGCCCTAAACTTCAGGTCACGTTGAGAATGTATCTCATTTACCTCCTATTGTTATCTAAAAGCTTCATGAAGGCAAGTTCAATAGATCTTTTGATTGTTGCTGTATCACCTATGATAAAACCAACTTCTGGTTTGTACTTAGTATTTAATGTATATTGTAAAAGAATATGAAATCAATATATCTAACTGTGATTTATGTATTTTGTCAAGATATTTAATTTTTTTTGCTATTTATGTATTTATACTTACAGGTAGTCCAGTCACGTGTTGCCTAATGTTTCAGGCAAAATATAAAGTACTTCAAACAACTCATGGTAAATGGAAATAAAAGTAAGTATATTTTGATGCAAAAGTTTAAAACTCATGCAGCTTTTTTTCATAATTACATTTCCCATGAACTTTAAAAAATATTTTCTTATATTTGTTAATTGAGTGGCAGAGTCCAAGAGAGAGAAAGAAAGCACTCCCATTGGAATGGCCCATGACAGATTGGGCTGAAGCAAGGTTGAGAATGATATCTAGTTCTCCCACATGAGTGCCAGGATTCAGATACTTGAGCCAACAATGCCACAACTTGGGTCTGTATTAGCAGAAGCCTGAGGTCAGAAGGATAGCCAGGTATCGAACCCAGGCATTCCAATGTGGGCAATGACTTCCTTAACCACTAGGCTAAATGTTAACTTCCTCATTAAACTTCCTGAAGATTTCTCATAATATGATTGAGGTCCCATAGGATTAGAATGGATCTGCAAAATTCTTATTGCCTAGTGATAGCCATAATAATATTGTAATGAGACATATTACTCACATGTTTGTGGAGTTGTCAGTGTAAGCAAACTATTGTATTGCTAGTTGTATAAAAGTATGACACATAGAGCCGGCGCCGTGGCTCAATAGGCTAATCCTCCACCTTGCGGCGCCGGCACACCGGGTTCTAGTCCCGGTTGGGGCGCCGGATTCTGTCCCGGTTGCCCCTCTTCCAGGCCAGCTCTCTGCTGTGGCCAGGGAGTGCAGTGGAGGATGGCCCAGGTGCTTGGGCCCTGCACCCCATGGGAGACCAGGAAAAGCACCTGGCTCCTGGCTCCTGCCAGGATCAGCGCGGTGCGCCGGCTGCAGCGGCGGCCATTGGAGGGTGAACCAACGGCAAAGGAAGACCTTTCTCTCTCTGTCTCTCTCTCTCACTGTCCACTCTGCCTGTCAAAAAAAAAAAAAAAAAAAAAAAAGTATGACACATAAAAATATAACATATATATAATAAACAACCATATCCAATATATAATACTTGATAACAAATGATTATGTTACTTGTTTCTGTATTTAGTATTTTTTTTTATTGTATTTTAGAGTGTACTCCTCCTTCTATAATAGTTTACTGTAAAGTACTATGCACGGGGCCAACACTGTGCCATGGTGGGTTAAGCTGCTGTCTGCAGTGCCAGCATCCTGTTTGGATGCCAGTTCAAGTTCTGGCTGCTCATCTTCTGATACACCTCCCTGTTAATGTATCTGGGAAAATAGCAGAGATACTTGGGCCCCTGCACCCACATGAGAGACCTAGATGAAGGTCCTGACTCCTGGCTTTGGCCTGACCCAGCCCTGGCTGTTGTGGCCATTTGGGGAATGAACCAGCAAATGGAAGACTCTCTCTCTCTCCCTCTCTCTTTATGTAACTCTTTCAGATAAATAAATAAATCTTAAAAAACTGTATGCATGTTACAGTTGCAGCAGCCTCACACACTTCGAGTTTCTACATCTTTTGATTTTATCAAGATTGTGATCTAATAAAAGAGCAAAACTTACACATTTAAATAATAAATTTTATAATTTTTATTTTTATTTGAAAGGCATAATAACACACACATGTGTATGCACACACACACACACACACACACACGCTCAATCTTCTATTCACTGGTTCACTCCTCAAATGTCTACTACAGCCATGGCTAGCAAGGAGTGAAGGGCCAGCAACTCCATCCAGATCTCTCACATGGGTGCCAGGAACCCAGCTACCTCAGCCATTATCTGCTACCTACCAAAGTGAGCATTAGCAGGAATATGGATTGTAAGGGAAGGTGGAACTCTATTCCAGGGAGTCCGATGTAGGCATCCCAAGCTGAAGCTTAACCCACTATACTACAAGGTCCACTCCAGTGATTGCTTAGAAGCTATATTTTATCAATTCACTTCACTTATGAAATATCATGGCAACTACACCATCTGACATTAGAAATAACTTATCTGTTATTCCAGTTAAAAAATAAAATAAGGGTAAAGTTAATTGTCATAAATTACAGAAAATGTGAGAAAATCATATCTTCATTTTAACATTTTGTGTTTTCATAGTGATTTAATCTTTCATTTTCCTTATATATTGCCTCATGAGAATGTCTACTTCTTAGAGGACAGCTAAGAAATCAAATATCTGCAGAAATACACTAATGGTGACAAATCATAGCACTACAAATGATTTTAAGATGACTTCAGCCACTTTCTATGTATGCAGTCAGAGCTGTATTTAAATGACAGATTGCCAGTCCTTTTGAAAGGAAAACAAAATGAAGCAAAAGAAATCCAAAAGTACTTAAGGAAAAAAAAAAAAAAAAACTAATGATCTGTCTTCTACAGCAGCAGTCCGTAGTCCTTGGCATGACGATAATATTCATACAAAATTACTTGCCTTTCTCCATCTTTCCTGTTCAAACTTTATGTGTCTCTCAAAATGTACATCTTTAGTGAAGCCTGCGTTGAGATCCTCAACTCAATATATTCCTTGATTGTGGAAATTAATTTTGGCTTCTATAAAATACTATGAACAGGGCAGTTTGTAAATAACAGATATTTATGTCTTTTAATTTTGGAGGCTAAGAAGTTCAAAACAAGGCAATGGCAGATTTCGGATCCAGCAATGACACTCTTTCTTGTTCATAAATGGCATTTTCTTTTATATATATTTTTTTTACATAAGAGACAAGCAGAGACCTCCTTCTGGTTCTCTCCACAAAATGCCCACAATGACCAGGGCTTCTAGGCTAGACATAAGCCAAGAGCTAATAACTCAGTCCAGATCTCTTTGTGGTTGCCCAGACTCAACTACTTGAGTGATCACCAGCTGACTCAGGTTTCCTATGGTGGTGACAGGGATAGAACTATTCAAATCATCACCTGCTACCACCATGGGTACACATTAGCAGCGAGCTTGAATTGGAAGTAGATAGGTCTTGAACTCAGGAATTCTGATATGGAATGCAGACATCCCAACAAGTGACATGGCCGATTTGTCAAATGTCTACCCCCACAGATAATAATTTCTGTCTGTGCTCTCACATGATAGGGAGGGTGAACCAGCTCCCTAGGGCCTTTTTCATAAGAGCTCTAATCCCATTCATGAAGGTGTCGCCCTTACAACCTATTTATTTTCCCCAAGGAACCCATCTTCTAATATCATCATCTTAAAGCTCAAGTTTCAAATATGAATTTTTGAAGAAAACAGATATAGCACTGATTTTCTTTTTGAATGGTCATTTTTATTGTTCCTCTCAATCATTCATTCCCCTTTCTACTGGTAAGCTACCTTGATTTTTCTACATTGTACTGAGACTTAATGGGACCCTAAAGTCCTACCTTTCCTTGTTCGAAGAGTGAACATACATATAATTGAGGATAGCCAAGACTGGCTCCCAGGAATTTACTTACTCAGTGCAATGACTCAAAGATAGATTGGTTAGAGCAGATCAACCCAACAGAGTGAAACCACAAGGAGCGTGGTCATTCATTTGTTTTCCCTGCCTAGACTATCAGAGTTGGCTCTACTCCCTATTCTAAGCTCTTTTTTTCCCTCTGCTTTGAATACAAATATGTGAGCTGTCCTATACCTTTCAATAATTTGATTTGTCTTTTAAGTTTTATACAACTTGATTGTCAACGAACAAGGAAGTGATTATTAGATAATGTTTGGTATACAGTACTTTTATGCTCTAGGATAATTGTTGTATACTGAGTGTATAATATCAGGCAAACTTGTTTAAGGCTCAAAAAAAGTAGTAAACTTTATATGTTGTACTTCTTTATAGACTGGGCATTTACCAGTTGCTTAATAAATATTCTTAAAATAGTATTTTGTATTTAATTATAATTTAGAGTTTTCAATTTACTTCATAAATGAACTTGTTTTCTTAAGATCTTATAATATAATATTTATTTTTCTTCCCTCTTTCAAACCCTGAGCCAACTACTTTCTCCAGGTTACCTTGGAAAGTATAGGGGAAGGAATGGACAAGGCAGATGAGGCACAGAAGAAACAGCTATGGGAGTTGGAGCTGCCTCCTTTACATGGTGAAGAGGGTGAGAAGGGCCACCATCAGGAAAAAGAGCCCTATGGTCTCTGAGAGGGCAAAGCCCAGAACCACACTGAAGAGCTGCTGCTTCAGAGTAGGGTTCCTGGCATAACCAAAGATGAGGGTCCCAAATACAGTTGCAATGCCAGTCCCAGAACCAGCCACCCCAATAGTGGCAGCCCCAGACCCAAAAACTTGGCTGCTGTGTCAACGTCCCTTGAGATGGCACCGGTTTGGAAGCTGCAGCTCATGACAAGTGAGATCAGGGGACATGGGATGGCCAAGCTGCTCAGGAGCTCACCTATCAGTGTCTTTTGTCTTTTGAGTTCCACTGCAGACTGGCCAGTTCAGCAGCTGGAAGGTGCTCCTGACTAAGGAGAGGGTAGAGACAATGTTGGAGCAGGCATGCCTTGTAGTGTGTGAGGGGCTGTAGCAGGAGAGCTGCTCCCCGTGCAAAGAAGAAAGGGAGGGACTTAATTTGTTTTCATAGCCATGGTGTTCACGTTCCCAGGGAAACTAGTATTGTCATGTGTGCCTAAAGGGAGCTTAGCAAATACGAAAGAGCAGGGACTGGGTGAGATGAGAATTCTAATCTATCATTTAGGGATTCTGTCAGCTCTTAATGTTCACAGAGTCTCTCTGTTCCTCTTTCAAAGAATAAATAGATAATTTCATCAATTTGGGAAGATTTTATGTAAACATGTAAAGTAGTAATGAAAAATCATGACTAGGCCTTAATAAGTATTAACTATAGGTAACCATCATTTTATATATAAAGAAAATGAAGCAGAAAATATTTAAATGGATGTTGCCTGTTTGCATAGTCAGAAAATGACTGAATGACGAAGAATCCCATGCTGGGGTCTGTTTACCACTGGACAACTGCATTTTTCGTTCAGCAAGATGGCTCCCCCATTCCTTTTTGTTTAAATTTATTTGACAGGTAGAGTTATAGACAGTGAGAGAGAGAGACAGAGAAAAAGGTCTTCCTTCTGTTGGTTCACTCCCCAAATGGCCGCTATGGCTGGCGCTGTGCTGATCCGAAGCCAGGAGCCAGGTGCTTCTTCCTGGTCTCCCATGTGGGTGTAGGCGCCCAAGCACTTGGGCCATCCTCCACTGCTCTCCTGGGCTGCAGCAGAGAGCTGGACTGGAAGAGGAGTAACCGGGACTAGAACCCGGCGCCCACGTGGGATGTTGGCGCTATAGGTGGAGGATTAACCAAGTGAGCCAAGGTGCCGGCCATCCCCCATACCGTTAAGATGTGTGGCGTCTTTACTTCTAGAAATTACATAACTCTCCATTTGCCTAGCTCTATAACTCTAATATCTTAATTTTTTTTAATTATTAAAGCAAGAAACTTTTTAGAATCTTCAGTTTATATCTAGGAAGTAGACAGTTTTCCCAGTATACAACTCAATTTCCAGCCCTTTAGGAAGTGAAGAGTTTGCTGCTGGCACTTGGAAATACTTTATCTCTTTAGCTTTCAGTACACTACACAGTGAATGCAGAGGATGCTTTCTGAACTCTGGCTGATGAAAACCATAGCTATTTGTCATTCTGTAAGTAAAGCTGACCCTGAGAGTGGAATTGGTATAAATATATCTTCATCTTGCTGCTCGTCACAAGGGCCAATCCCTTCTTGATCAACCCCAAATCACAGTTCAAGTTGAACGTATAATAGAAAGCTATTCTACTATAACAGATGTATTAGTTCAGTGAGTTGTACAAGAGGTACGTGGTGTTTTCTTAGTACTTGATATTTCGTCCTTTTCAGAGTTAATTAGGCAAAAGATCCTAGGCTTGTTCCTAAATTGGTGATGCTGGAAAAAGTGCAAAAAAATTCAGCTACTTAACAAATTGAAATGATTACATTTCACATGATCATAGTTGAATTCACAAGGCTGATTGTTTTTCGAACTTAACCATAGTGCAAAAATGTTTGCTTTAATTTTAACAAGGATGCAATTCTTTAATTTTAAAGTCCTTCAACTGAATTTAGTTGCTAAAATTGAATTGCTTAAATATTTTAATTTACCACTAATGTTATAAATATTCTTTAATACCTATTATGTGTTTGGCATTGAAACACCTAAAAAGAAAAATAATTCATTTAAACTTCTTGGATCTATTGTTTACTATTTGTTGAAGATGTACTGTGTTTTAAATACTGGAGATACAATAGAAAACAATAAAAACAAATTACAGCCGGCGCCGCGGCTCACTAGGCTAATCCTCCGCCTAGCGGCACCGGCACACCGGGTTCTAGTCCCGGTCGGGGCGCCGGATTCTGTCCCGGTTGCCCCTCTTCCAGGCCAGCCCTCTGCTGTGGCCAGGGAGTGCAGTGGAGGATGGCCCAGGTGCTTGGGCCCTGCACCCCATGGGAGACCAGGAAAAGCACCTGGCTCCTGGCTCCTGCCATCGGATCAGCACGGTGCGCCGGCCGCAGCGCGCCGGCCGCGGCGGCCATTGGAGGGTGAACCAACGGCAAAAGGAAGACCTTTCTCTCTGTCTCTCTCTCTCACTGTCCACTCTGCCTGTAAAAAAAAAAAAAAAAAAAAAAAAAAAAAAAAAAAAAAACAAACAAATTACAGTTCTTTCACGCTTACATTGTAATTAAAAAGACAGTCTACAAACCTAATAAATGAATTACCTAACATCATAGTGTTTCATAAGGTAAGGTATGACTGGGCCTCCTGGTAGTTGTAGCAGGTATTCCTGAGAAATGAAATTAGAGCAAAGTTTTGAAGCAGGTGAGGTCATGAGCTGTGGGACTATTTGATAGAAGGAGCAAGCACCACAGAAATCTAGTGGAAGAATAGGTCTGAGAGATGGTTAAGCAACAGCTAGAAGGCGATATGGCTGTGATTGAAGTGAGTGAAGAACAGTGGGATATAGTCTTTGTCCTTATTGAGTTCACAGTCCTGGAGAGTAAAAGACAAGAATATTAAACTGTATAATACAAGGTTTTATGTTTTCACAGTGTATTAAGTATGAACAGAGCTTTGGTAAAAGAGTGAAGATTCCCCAGTAGAAGTGACCAGCGATCAATGAGATCTGAAAGTTCTTTCCAAGTTAGCTGATAAGACGGATGGGCAGCCCAGAAAGGAGGAGACAGAAAGGGGCAGAAAGAAAGGAGTACTGTCTGTGGAAGACCTGGAGAGATGGCACAACAACATGGACTCAGGAAACTCAAAGAAACTCTACATGACTGATTAGAAAAGGAGACAAAAAGGATGATGAGGGAGCCTGTGTTGTGGCCTAGCAGGGAAAGCAGACATCCCATTTGGGCACTGGTTCAAGTCCCAGCTGCATAGATCCCTGCTATCCACCTGGGAGACCCGGCCCAGCTGTGGTTGTTGCAGCAATCTGGGGGAGGGAACAAGCAGTTGGATGATCTCTTTGTTTCTGCCTCTCTCGCTACAACTCTGACTTTCAAATAAAATAAATATTTTCAATAAAAGTGATGATTGTTTTTGGTCAAGATTAAACAATTTCAATTTCATCCCCATAGTAACACGTTGCCATTGAAAATCTTTAATCAATGAAATGATGAAGATCTTTCAGGGAGTATTGGTTGCAGATGAACTGAAATTAAAGCAGCAGTGGAATCCTACGGGAAAACTGGAACTGGGAAAGAAGTGGGAGTAAACACAGGAGTTATGGTAGAAGCTGAATTCATGGGTTTGAACAAAGTCTACAGATTGAATAGGTGGGTAATTAAAGTAGAAGGTCAGCTATGGAATCCTGGGTACACTTAGTTCTGGATAAACAGAAAAAGAAAAGCGACAAAAGAGACAGAAAGCCAAGAAACTGGCACAAAAAATAAAACTTAGGAGCCAGCACTGTGGCATAGTAGGCTAAGCTGCTACCTACAATGCAGGCATCCCATATGGGCACTGGTTCGAGTCAGAGCTGCTCTACTTCTGATCTTGCTCCCCACTAATGGCCTGTGAAAGCAGCGGAAGAGGCCCAAGTTCTTGGGTCCCTGAACCCGAGTGGGACAACTGGAGAGGTTTTTGGCTCCTGGCTTCAGATCTGCTCAGCTTCAGCTGTTGAGGCTATTTGGAGAATGAACCAGTGGATGGAAGACCTCTCTCTGTCTCTCCCTCTCTCTGTAACTCTGTCTCTCAGATAAACAAATAAATCTAAAAAAAAAAAAAAAAAAAAAAAAAACCTTAGTCATAGTAATAATAAAACAATGGATGTTATCAAAACTCAAAATTTAGAGAGTTTTAAAACAGACAGGTTTATTGATTATTTACTACATGCATTTTTTACCCTAGTAATGGCACTTAGTGTCACAAGTTGATTCTTATAGAATGAACTGTTGTAATATCCTATTTTACATCACAGGAAATAGAGATATCAATAGTTAAGTTATACTTGTTGAGCCAGACATGGGTATTAGCAGTTTATGTGTACAAAATCATCTAATTTTTATTATTGTGCTGTACAAAAACAGTGTTCTTATCACTTCATTTTACTAACATTATAAATGAGGCAAAGGTTATAACACACAGTATGACTTCACATTCTAAGCTTGTCTCTTATATTGCTGTTTTGGTGAAATAGTGAAAAGTATGTGCTTTTATTTTCATAATACGAATGTAACTGGGGGATAATAATGTTAAAGGAGTGATGATGGCAAGAAATGGACTATGACATATTGAAAAGTTAAGGAAAAAAGCAAATTGCACTTTCAAGAGTGAATGTGATCAAGTAGATGCTAAAGATATACATAGTTTAAGAAAGAGAAGATTTGGAGGGGGGCATGTTTGGTTGGTTGGCCTTCCTCTGTATATTTAACAGGAAAGCAAGGTTAGTTGAAAACCCCATCCCATGCGGGAATGATGATGACAGGAAGGATGGAAAGGATCAGTGGAGCAACTTTCCAAAGATGGTGGAGAGAAAATTGATAAAAAGCACAGGTAATACTTTGCCACACAAAATGAACAAATAAGCAAATAAATAAAAGTATCTCATTAACTAGCATTTACTGAGATGCTAAAGATAAGAGGAAAAGTCAGGGATTTATTCTGTTATTTCTCAGTACATAAATGAAACCATGGCAAAGCCTATCTGCCAAGGTTCCTACTTGGACTCTCTTTTGCATTTATTCTGAAAAAATTTAGGGCCTGGAGAAAATCTGGTTAAGTTCCTGTGTTGATCTTGGAATTCAAGTACTTCAGGGGATGTTGAATTAACTTTTAAAATGATCACAGGATGGGTATTAATGTCAATTATTTCCTTTTCAACTAGAAAAAAAGAAATAAAAAGTTTGGGGAATGGCTTAAAACTTAGTGAGTCTCCCAAAGTCCTCAGACCAGGGAAATAATTTCTAAACTGACCACCAGAATATCCTCAGAGGAATTAGGAGCTCCAATAGATCTTTCTGGATGGACAAAATGTGAGAACTTATACATCCACAAATTTTAGTACTATTTAAAATTACAGAACTTTTATCAAATACACATCAAATGCTTTATCAAGAGGGATAACAAATTCTCATAGCATAAATACACCATTATTTTCCATTAACTATAGTCACTACTTATCTCTGTCATATCCCTTCATGATGAAATGATTTTGTGTTTTGTAAATGAGTAAAATCATTGTTTAGGTGCAGGTCTGTGATTCAGCATTGTTGAAGATTCTCCTTTTATCCAGATACTGATTTATACATGAATTTTTCTATAGTACAACCAAAATTTTTAGTGGCAATCTTGACTAGAGGTGTTTTTTATTTGCTTTTACTGAATTTACCTTCTAAATTTATCTGGCAGTGGTTAGTGGCAGTTACATTATGATTATCTTTTAAAGACACAAGGCACAGCATTTTAGAGCTTACACACAGACAATTTTATAGTGGACCAACAGGAGTAGTTATCACAGCAAACTTAGTTAATCATGCTCTCAGCAATTCTAATATGCGTATGCTGACACACAGGGTTGTCAGATGCTGTACCATGATTTCTGAGGCGGAGAGAATCTGCCTATTAGCCCGCCCATATATTTCAGACCTTCAGATGTTTTGAGATGAGGTCATAGCCATTTCTTTGATCTTTCAGTGCTTTACTAAATAATTCACTAGAGTAACCTCACATAAGAATTCCCGGGGGGAAAACGCCTCATAAAACTCACTGTATTAAGCACTTACTTGCTACTAAAATACCTTTTCTGGATAAATGAGCCATTGATGTATAGGACAGTGCTGTTAATATGCTGTAGTCTATTTAAAAGTTTGATAATTATTTCAATGAGAATAGACAACTAAAAAGAGAGATATTTGAACTAGGGAAAGATTTGAGACGGTACTCTCTTCTCTGAAAGAATACTTAAAAAGTACTAAATATTAGTATTTTTATAAAGTTTTTGAGATGTGGTTCTATTGTCTTGTCATATGTGCTGCATTTCACCTTGCAAAATAGCTATACAAGGAATGAAATTCTGTCAGTTGCAGTAAAATGGATATAACTGGGGGACATCATGTTGAGTGAAATAAGCCAGATGCAGAAAGACAAATAAAGTATTTCAAATGTGGCAGCTAAAATAAAGACAAAATCAAAAATAAAAACAAAAGCAAACAAAAATCTCAATATATACCCAGACTATTGAGGCTGGAAGGGTGAGGAGAATAAATGAGGGGTCTGGAAATTGGTTATTTTTTATTTAATAAATTAGCTTCTTGAGGATATGAGAGTGTTTAATTTTTAAAATTAGTATAATACATGAAGTCTCAAATTCACCTCTATTAACAATAAATGCATGTTATGAATATATACATAGTACAGGATTTTTGTGACTTTGATGTTAAATATTTGGGTGAATATAAATTTGGGTATGTGAAGATATCATATATACACCTGATTCCTTCAACCAGAATACAATTTTCATTTAGACTACTTCTAAAGTAAAATTTCTACGTATTTTGTTCCGTAATCAACAGTCAAGGAAATATTACTTAAGAAAATTTGCACTTAACTGTACCATCACTTGGTGAAAAAACAATGATGAAATTTGTAACTAATTTAGCACCAAACACTACAAGGAATGAAAATCAATGAAGCCTAGGTGGAATGGATTTTTTACATTAATAAAAATTTAATTTTCTTATGCATTATAGCTGTAATGCCTTTATTTTCCCACAGTCATTACAACACTGAACAACTAACAAATGGGGAAAAGAAAGAAAATGATAGAAACATTCATTCTGTTTATAGTCAATTCCCTATGTAACTTTAGTCCTCTGGTATAGTGCAGTTATCCCATAAAAAAACCTTCTCATCTCTTGAATGGTCTCTATTCATTTCCATGTTACATGTCTTCTGATACACTAAACAATTATGTTAACTCTACTTCTTAGCTGTCATGGCAATCTGATACTAATCTATATTTTTGCAGTCTGAGAAAAGTCTTATCACTTATCTCTTCAGATGCTCCATTCAAAGTCTCTGCTTCCTAACCTTTCACTATATTTCATGCACTATCAAACTCTCCAATTTTGCAACAGTTTCAGATTAACATTAGGCATTTTTTTTTTTTTGCTGCAACTTCCAGTCTTTGCTTCTCTAAAATGATTGATAGTTTTATGAACAGACAATTCTTGTAAGCCCCAATGCTGTCAATTTAGACATCCTGCTTTTAAAGTGAATAATTTAATATGTTAGAGAAATCACAGGGTCAGGTAATAATAAATAACAAAATTATTCATTTAAGGTCTTCTCATCTCAGAATCAAAACTAATATGTGAGCCGGCGCCGTGGCTCACTAGGCTAATCCTCCGCCTTGCAGCGCCGGCACACCAGGTTCTAGTCCCGGTAGGGGTGCCGGATTCTGTCCCAGTTGCCCCTCTTCCAGGCCAGCTCTCTGCTATGGCCTGGGAGTGCAGTGGAGGATGGCCCAGTGCTTGGGTCCTGCACCCGCATGGGAGACCAGGATAAGCACCTGGCTCCTGCCTTCGGATCAGTGCGGTGCGCCGGCCGCAGCATGCTGGCCACAGCGGCCATTGGAGGGTGAACCAACGGCAAAAAGGAAGACCTTTCTCTCTGTCTCTCTCTCTCTCCCTGTAAAAAAACAAACAAACAAAAAAAACTAATATGTGTATATTCAAACATTAGAATACATCTCATCTCCTTGAAAACTGAGAACATAGCTTTATATTATATGCAATACATCTTTCTAAGACAAAATAATTCTTTCTTACATGGAGCTCAAACAGCAAGGACAGAAATAAAAATAAATTTAATATATAATAGTTACAGTGACTTGTAGTTTGTAATGCTACAGATTCATGTAGCAATGTTAATTGTTCATGTATATAATGGAAAATGTGGAATTGTTAATTTAGTAGATAAATTAAGTAATTTATAAAATAATTTACAAATGGAATGCATGAAGGGCAAATGGAAAAGGGAGGAAAAGTATGCATGTGTGTATATGTCTGTGTGTGCATAAGAGAGACAGAGAGAGTTAGGGAGAGAGGGAGCACCAGAACGATGTGTTAAAAAGTTAGAGTGGATAAAGTGAGAGGAGAATTCATGACCAAATAGAATGAATATACTTAAAGCCCATCCATAATTTTAGGAAACAAAAAAAAACTAAAATGAAAATCAATAAATAAACCACTATTGGCTACATGCATCAACAATATTATCATAAAACAAATGATATGTTATCAATTTTACAATCTAGATATAATGTTTATTAGAGCTAGATTTCCCTAAATCCATTTTTTTGCAGCTAGCAAAACTTGTTTTTACATTCATCATCGATATATGGGATATTTCACTTATAAATGGTTGGGTTATCTGATGGAAAATTGAACTAGCATCTTAAATTTTCATGGTTTTATATTACAGCTCAATGTCTCTGTAAATCAACTATTTATAGCTTAATAGTTGCAAAAATAAAAATCATCCTAAACCATAATTTAAGTGACTTCATTTCATCTTTTATATATTGGAATTTCTTCACATCTTCATATTGGAATTAAATAAAATAAACAATAATAGAGTAACTGTTTACCCTCTGATTTTTTTAAAGATGTTTTTACTTGAAAGGCAGAGTTACAGAGAGAGAGAGAGAGAAAGAGAGAGAGAGAGAATCTCCCATCCTCTGGTTCATTCCCCAAATGGCCAGAGCTGGGCCAATCAGAAGCCAGGAACAAGGAATCTCATATAGGTCTCCCACATGGATTCAGAGGCTCAAGGACTTGGGTCATCATCCTCTGCTTTCCATGGAACATTAGCAGGGAGCTGGATTGGAAGTGGAGCTTCTGGGACTCAAACTCTTTACTTTCCATAAATATTAATTGGTATTAGCACTAACTGAAAAAAATCTATCTTCATCTTTGTATGATTTGGAAGAGGTAGATTTAAAAAATACCTTAAGTGGTAGATTACATTACAGACAATGAATAGCCATTGAAGATTTTTGAATCTTCACTGATAATGATCTAGGGCTGTGCTTGTAATGGTATTGAATAATTAGAGGCAATAAAAATATAAATAAACCTGGGAAATAAAGGTTTGAAGACATAAGAAGCAGATATTGGGAAAGTTAAGCATAACTAATTTTTCAAGTTTTGAGCAAAGCATTAGAAGTGACTGTAGCACTAGAGGAAGTTGGAAAATTGGAAGAGATACTGACTTTGAGATAGAAATAAATTAAAATTCAGATATATTTAACTTGAAGTGATAGAAAGAACATGACTTAAGAGGTTCATTAAGCAACTGCCAAGTGTTCTGGGACTTAGAAAAGAGTTCCAGGCCAGATATATATTTAATGGCCATACATAATATGGTAATAGTTAAAATAAAATTTTTAAAAGGAAGGTAAAATTTTTAAGCATGAAAGAAATAAGTAGGAGGCTTAGGAATTATCCTACATTTAAGGAATGATACCCAGAGGGTTAGAGTTGCAATGTGTGGGAAAACTCAAGTTCTAGCAGGCTCCTAAAAGTGATATATAAGGTCTGACCAATGAGGAAGTATACTATACTCCAAAACAACCACTTTATTTATTTATTTATTTATTTATTTATTTTGACAGGCAGAGTGGACAGGAAGAGAGAGAGAGAGACAGAGAGAAAGGTCTTCCTTTTATCCATTGGTTCACCCCCCAATGGCTGCTGTGGCCAGCACACCGTGCTGATCCAAAGCCAGGAGCCAGGTGCTTCTCCTGGTCTCCCATGCAGATGCAGGGCCCAAGGGCTTGGGCCATCCTCCACTGCACTCCCAGGCCACGGCAGAGAGCTTGACTGGAAGAGGAGCAACTGGGACAGAATCCAGCGCCCCGACCGGGACTAGAACCTAGGGTACTGGTGCCGCAGGTGGAAGATTAGCCTATTGAGCCATGACACCGGCCTAAAGACAACCACTTTAGTTTCCTAATTTACAGAGACAGAAATCCAAAGAACATGTGGGAGATTGGATCTTAAGAGTGTAGTATAAGAATAGAATGAATAAAACCTTGAATCAGGCTGAATTTAGTGATATGGGCTCTCAGAGGAGAGAATATGCACTTAAATGTTATTGGCCAGGGAGTTAGAAAGAACTCTGAAAACTTGGTTGGTATAGTGAAACACAACAAAACACAACCCACCCCCAGTGAACTGTAAAATCCTGGACTAGCTTGGCTTAATGTGGAGGGACTTCAATAGCTTAGAAAGTTTAGAAAGCTGAAATGGCCAGTGCCGTGGCTCAATAGGATAATCCTCCACCTTGCGGCGCCAGCACACCGGGTTCTAGTCCCGGTCAGGGCGCCGGATTCTGTCCCGGTTGCTCCTCTTCCAGGCCAGCTCTCTGCTGTGGCCAGGGAGTGCAGTGGAGGATGGCCCAAGTGCTTGGGCCCTGCACCCACATGGGAGACGAGAAGTACGCACCTGGCTTCTGGCTTCAGATCAGCGCGATGTGCCGGCCGTGGCGGCCATTGGAGGGTGAACCAACAGCAAAAGGAAGACCTTTCCCTCTGTCTCTCTCTCTCACTGTCCACTCTGCCTGTCAAAAAAAAAAAAAAAAAAAAAAGTTAAAATGTACTTAAGATCTACTCACACATTCTTGTATGGTCCAGAAGACACATGTTTTATCACTGTTGTCAGAAATAAATTTGTGTGAGGAACCGGATAGATTTCTGATGAGATTCCCAGGTGAGATGATCAAGAAGTTGAACTCAATTTGTTGAAGATAAGGTTTTTGTGATTATTATCATAAGAGACAACAGATTCAAGGCATAAATCAGCATAGTCTGTCTAGTGTATACCCCTACATTGCTAACTGTTCATAATGTTCTAGAAGAAAAGTAGATAGCAAGCCTATAGCTATTGTTTGTATGTAGTTTGTCCCCAATCTGTTAATGTGTTGGAGAATTAGTTCCCAGGGCACTGCAGTGGTGCTCAGATGGTAAGATCTCTAAGAGTTGAGGTCTACTGGGAGATCCTTAAGTCAGTTGGGAGCATGACCAAGGAAGGGAAGTGGGACCCTTATCACTCTGGCTTTCTTTTTTGAAATATGATGTCTCCCTCATACATATGCTCCTGTTGTGGGATGCCATTAGGCCGACATCAGGGATAGAAGCACTGAGGTTGCCTGATCTTGTACATTCTGCCTGCAAAACTGTAATGTAAATAATCTTAATTTTTAAAAAATAAAGCTATTATGAGTGGGAGAAAGGGTAGGGTAGAAGTATCACAATGTTCCTAAATATGTATATATGAAACACATGACACTTGTATAATTTAAATAAAATTAAAAAAAATAAAGCTAGCCTGCTTCAGGTATTTAGTTATAGAAATAGAAAAAAAATGGACTGAGATGCTTATCCACTCTTACTTGGTAAGTATAAAAAAAGTTCTAAGTCAAATGAATTAAAGTCTAATTTTAATCACAAAAATTGATACTCAAAACCCTAGATCCATTCCCAGATCTTGAGTGAGTTTAGAAACCAAAATGTCCTTGAATGAAAAAGAGGCCAAATCTCCTTTAGAAGAACCCCATTACACTCTCAAAAATCTCTAACACTGTTAATCTTTCTCCAAGCCTTACCCACATAAAAAAAGTACATAGAGTCTTTTGTCAGGTTAACTGTGCATAAAAAAAAAAAAAAAAAGAAATACAGAGCAGGCAATTATCCTAGGTTATGATGCCTGCATCCTAAAACAGAATACCTGGTTTTGATTCCTGGCTCTGGCCCTTGAATCCAATTTCCTGCCAATGCAAATCCTCAGAGACTGGGGTGATGACTCAAGTAATTGGTTTCCTGCTCCCTGCATGGCAGACCTGGACTGTTTTCCTGGCTTCTGGCATCAGCTTTGTCCCAGGTCCAGACATTTGGAGCATTTGGGGAATGAACCAACAGATGGGAGCTCTTTCTTTATATGGCTTTCTGTCTCTTTGTCTCTCTGTCACCCAAATAAATATTTTTAAAAAGAAAAAGAAATCAGATCTTCCTGAAATTGCTGGACACTGGCCTTGTACTGACATTGTGGGTAACCCCAAACATCACTGTGGTCCATTATTCAAAGTAGGGGCTTTTGGAGGTCAGTTCATCAATGAGTTTTAGTTCATTCGCATCTCACAGTAGACCCAGAGGGTCCCTGAACTCTTCATGTGTTTACTTCCCCAGTTCTGAATGCATAATTGGAATGAATATACTTGGCATCTGGAAGAATACCTACACTGGTTTACTGATCTGTAGATTGGAAGATTTTATAGTAGAAGGGATTAAGTGAAAGCCCTAGAAATGCCTCTAATTGGTAAACTAGTAAATTGAAAACAATACTGAATTCCTGGAGGAATTCTAGAAATTAGTAGCATCATCAAGGACTTGAAAGATGCAGGGCTGATGATTTTCACCACACCCCCATCTAGTTTTTCCAATAGCCTATGTGGAAAGCAAATGATTCTTGGGGGATGGCCATGATTTGCTGTAAGGTCAAGTAGGAGCTGACTGCAATGATGGCTGTTATATCAGATATGATTATGTTGCTCAATCAAATAAACACATTGCTTGATATTTGATATGCAGATTTTGCTTTGGAAAATGTTTTTTTCTCCATCTGTATCAATAAGTCCTATCAGAAACAGAATGTTTTCAGCTGATTATACTTGCAGTATAGCTGCATTGTTGCTACCTCATGGGTATAATGAATCTCCAATCCTATGTCCTAACTTACTTCATATGGATCTTAATTGCCTTTCCCTTCCAAACACCATTACTCTAGCCCATCATAGTGATGATATTATGTTAATGTTATCTAAATGGCATGAGTTAATGACTACTCTAGACTTGCTTGTTAAATGGTAAGGGATTGATCCAACAAAAGTTCAAGGGTCATTCATTTCAAGGAAATTATTAGTATATAATAATGTATTCCACTTTGACATGTACCTTTCATGGTGAAATTGTTGCATCAATACATTCACTATTTATGTTTTACTATGGTATATTTATGAGTAACCCCAAAAAGCTGCTAGTTTCAAATGAGGTACTAACAACAGATTCTGCAATAAATTCAGCCTACTATGCAAGTATCCTTGTCACTTGGACCATGTGATCCATCAGATCAATGGTGCTTGAAGTGTCAATAGGCAGAAAAAGATGATGTTTGGAGCTTTAGGTTCCTGCCACAGAACAGTCCTGTATATGAGAGTTACACTAGGGTATATGAGGAAACTTGAAAAAGTTCTTGAAAAATGTGAATTAAGAATAAATTGCACATAGATTTCAACATTTTGTATTCCCAAATAAACTTATCTTTTAATTTCAAAACATCTCCCCCAACTGTCATTTGTAGACTTTTGGAATCCTTGTCTATCAAACATTGTACTTATCAAAGAACCTCCCTCACAGCAAATGAAGTGCAGCAATGGAATGCCCATGGAATTGCTGTGTCCTAAGCCATGCATGTCACCATTTAAAATATCTGCTTTGATAGATTGGTGAAATGACCTTTTCAAGACTCATTACAGCAACAGCTGGGTGGCAATACCTTGCAAGTCGCTCAGTGTTCTCCAGAAGGCTGTATCCAAGGGGTCTTCAAAGAGTTCATGGAAAATGCCCACCATAAATAAACTATGCATAGATTTCAAAAGTGTTTCCTCCAAAATAAAGTTATCACTTAATTCCATTTTACATGGACTCTGAAATACCCTCTTTTGCTTTGAATCAGTGAAACGTATATTGTATTTCCAGGGGAAGAAATAAGTGTGGCACCACTCACTACTGCTCCTGCAATGTTTTTGTTTCCCATTCCCACAAGATTATGTGCTGCTGACCTTCCTAAGGAGGAATGCTTCAGCCAGGAAGCAGAACAATGATCCCATTGAATGAAAAGTTTAATATTTGTCACCTGGCCATGTTGAGTTTCTCATGCTGAGTTACTGTGATGGCTGCAGTGATTGATCCTGACTATCAGAAGAAATAGGACTACTATTTCATAATTGAAATAAGTAAGAGTATTTCTGAAATACAAGTGATCCCTCAGGCTGTTGGCTGTTGCTTTGTGTTACCTTGTCCTATGATTAAGGTCAATACAGCACTACAAAAACTCAACCCAAGTAAGACTACTAAAGATCCAGATCCTTAAGAATGAAGGTTTGGTTAACCTCATTAAGTAAAGGAGTACAATCCTGGAGGCACTTGCAAAAGGCAAAGAAATAGTGGAAGAGTTTAGTTATAAATATCAACAATAACAAAGGAAAAGTTGGAGAAACAAAGGTTGCAATTGGCATGGATATTGCCTCCTTATATTGTTATAAATATTTGAATGTGTATTAAAATGTTCCTCAACAGTCGAGACAAGGGCTGTAAGCAATCATCAAATGTCAAAATGTCAATTTCACTCCTGCACATTACATTTTAGGTACTCTATTAGTTATGACAGATCAGGGAGAACATATGGTATCTGTATTTTGGGGACTGGCTTATTTCACTAAGTATAATGGCTTCTAGTCTTTATTTAGTATAGGGTTGATAATATGAGTATAAAGAAAAATGAAACTATATCTTTGTAAAATGTGAGTGGGAATTTGAGAGAGAGGAGGAAGAATGGTGAGAGAATGGGTGAGAGGGAGGGTAGGGTGGAAACAATCACTATGTTCCTAAATCTGTAAATATGAAATTTGTATACCTTAAATAAAAAGTAAGAGAAATATCTATGTATTCCACTAAGTTAACATGTCATGGAAGATTGAATGTATCACTAAAAGTAACTGTACACAAAGTTCTAAAATCATAATTAAAAATAACTTTTCTCAATGATATCACAACTGCTATTTAATGTAATAATAATTATCTCTGAGATATCATTACTTTCTGTCTTGCTTTCTTTTTTATGTTTTAAAATATTTTTATCTAAATTTTCATTTAACAATCTAATTCTTGATCCTACTCACCATTTCTTCTGGAACCTACATTACCAACAGTGCTGTTGTCAAATGACTTGAACTATGTAAAGTTTCCTTACCTATTTAATACCTAGCTTTTATTTATTTTTAAACATATATTTGAGATGTTTGATACCAATTGTATAATTCTAAACATATTACTAACTTTGTCCAAAATGCTTTTGAAGTTTCCTTTCAAAAATATACAATTGGGGGAATTGTCTTAATTCCATGAAAATACAAATTCCCATAAACAAAGAGTATACATTTATCTGAAGATAAGTAGTTGACCTATGATCTATTTGCTTTCTCTTTTGAGAACATTCCCAGAATCAAGAAGAGGCCAGGTGACCCAGTCTAATCTCATCATCTGGACGTTTAGTAAACAGACTGATTAGATTTGCTGATTCAGAAAGAGACCTGGACTCTGAAATACCCTGAGAATGGTGCTGTAGATAAAGATTGCTTACTGTAAATAGAACTCAGTGTCTATGAGGCCTATCCTCTTCAAAATGTCACATAAGGGATGAAATCATCAGGGCATAAAGTGGAAGCATTTCATACTTTGAATTTTCACCACTATGTTAGAGTTGCCACAGACATCCTTTAGATGCTTCATTATATTGGGCCTGCACAGCACATGCAGCCAGGGAAAAAGGGAGCTGGGGGGACAGTCTTGCTGTGTTACAACCTTCCCCACTTCATCAGGGCCTTCCTGCTGCAGACATCTTTGAACTTACTCAGTAAGGTGTGACACTGAGTAAGATTTCTCTGAGCAATATCTCTGTCAGACCCATTTAATAATCTCATCCCGTTGGTTAACTTGGTGCCCTAACTGGAGAATGTCTCACTCAGTGAAGCAAGAGTATGGATACTACTTTCTTTATGAATAAGAGGATACAGAATACATACTCTATTGAAAATTAAATTTGAAAGATATTATTAAGAGTTTCTGACAGTTTCTTAACATTAACGGAGAATTTAAGCCTATTAGTACATTTCCATTTCTGTCAGTTGTTCTTCATAATGAACATAATGAAAGGAGTATTATTCTATAAAATATCATTAGCTTGCTATAAGGTGAAAAGTGTGCAATGCATTTCCAGATTTAATATATCCTGCAGAGTATATTTACCATAAATGAAATAGAGCTTAGTATACAGAGATATAATTTAAATGACACCCAGATTAAAGTTTATTACTTTCAAACTATGTGTTTATTTAAGGTATACATTTACACAATATGATATTCCATTAGCTTGCTACCATGCAAACAGCGTGTGTTACATCACCAGGGTTAGCATGTTTTGTGCTATATATTTATAACCATAGACAAAATAGAGTATATTATGTAGAGATATAATTTAAATTGATGCCTGAACTGAAGTTTATTTACTTTCAAACTTACTGCTTCCACATAGAAATATGAATACACATTTATCTAAGATATATATTTATGCAATATGATTTATTTATGAAAACCATGTAAATTCCACAAAGATCTCATTAGATCATACCACTTTCTAAAATAATATCAGTGAGACTTGCTCATTTCTATTATGGTTTCACTTAGTTTAGTGAACTAATACGTACATTGTCATTGAAATTGCTTTGGTTCTGATTTTCTATTCATGATATTGAATGTTACTTAGAATACTTCACCTTTCAATACTTTTGGGTTCCTACTTTTTCATCTAATTACTTCTAATTCAACCTTTGGTTAATTTTTTGTAGTATAACATACATTGTGTAATATTTTTTTCTGAAAACATTGTTTTATGTCAACATGGAGCTCTCAAAAGTTTAAAATAAGTGATCTTGAACATTTTTTCATGTGTCTGTTGGCCATTTGGATTTCCTCTTTTGGAAAATGTCTATTGAGGTCCTTGGCCTATCTCTTAAGTGGGTTGTTTGTTTTAATCTTATGGAGTTTCTTGATTTCTTTGTAGATTCTGGTTGTCAACCCTTTATCTGTTGCATAGTTTGCAAATATTTTTTCCCATTCTGTCGGTTGCCTCTTCACTTTCCTGACTGTTTCTTTTGCAGTACAGAAACTTCTCAATTTGATGCAATCCCAAATGTTAATTTTGGCTTTGACTGCCTGTGCTTCTGGGGTGTTTTCTAAGAAGTCATTGCCGGTACCTATATCTTGCAGGTTTTTTCCAATGCTCTCTAATAATTTGATGGTGTCAGGTCGTAGATTTAAGTCTTTAATCCATGTTGAGTGGATTTTTGTGTAAGGTGAAAGGTAGGGGTCTTGCTTCATGATTCTGCACGTGGAAATCCAATTTTCCCAGCACCATTTATTGAATAGACTGTCCTTACTCCAGGGATTGGTTTTGGATCCTTGATCAAATATGAGTTTGCTGTAGATGTTTGGATTGATTTCTGGTGTTTCAATTCTGTTCCATTGGTCTATCCATCTGTTTCTGTACCAGTACCATGCTGTTTTGATAACAACTGCCCTGTAGTATGTCCTGAAATCTGGTATTGTGATGCCTCCAGCTTTGTTTTTGTTGTACAAGATTGCTTTAGCTATTTAAGGTCTCCTGTGTCTCCATATAAATTTCAGCACCAATTTTTCCAGATCTGAGAAGAAGGTCTTCAGTATCTTGATTGGTATTGCATTGAATCTATAAATTGCTTTTGGGAGAATGGACATTTTGATGATGTTGATTCTTCCAATCCATGAGCATGGCAGATTTTTCCATTTCTTGGTATCCTCTTCTATTTCTTTCTTTAAGGTTTTGTAATTTTCATCGTAGAGATCTTTATCGTCCTTGGTTAAGTTTATTCCAAGGTATTTGATTGTTTTTGTAGCTATTGTGAATGGGATTGATCTTAGAAGTTCTTCCTCAGCCATGGCATTGTCTATGTATACAAAGGCTGTTGATTTTTGTGCATTGATTTTATATCCTGCCACTTTGCCAAACTGTTCTATGAGTTCCAATAGTCTCTTAGTAGAGTTCTTTGGGTCCCCTAAATAAAGAATCATATCATCTGTAAAGAGGGATAGTTTGAGTTCTTCCTTGCCAATTTGTATCCCTTTAATTTCTTTTTCTTGCCTAATAGCTCTGGCTAGAGCTTCCAGAATTATATTGAATAGCAGTGGTGAGAGTGGGCATCCCTGTCTGGTACCAGATCTCAGTGGAAATGCTTCCAACTTTTCCCCATTCAATAGGATGTTGGCTGTGGGTTTTTCATAGATTGCTTTGATTGTATTGAGGAATGTTCAAAGAGGAAATCCAAAGGGCCAACAGACACATGAAAAAATGTTCAAGATCACTAGCAATCAGGGAAATGCAAATCAAAACCACAATGAGGTTCCACCTCACCCCAGTTAGAATGGCTCACATTCAGAAATCTACCAACAATAGATGCTGGAGAGGATGTGGGGAAAAAGGGACACTAACCCACTGTTGGTGGGAATGCAAACTGGTTAAGCCACTATGGAAGTCAGTCTGGAGATTCTTCAGAAACCTGAATATAACCCTACCATTCAACCCAGCCATCCCAATCCTTGTAATTTACCCAAAGGAAATGAAATTGGCAAACAAAAAAGCAGTCTGCACATTAATGTTTATTGCAGCTCAATTCACAATAGCTAAGACCTGGAACCAACCCAAATGCCCATCAACAGTAGACTGGATAAAGAAATTATGGGACATGTACTCTGTAGAACACTATACAGCAGTCAAAAACAACGAAACCCAGTCATTTGCAACAAGATGGAGGAATTTGGAAAACATCATGCTGAGTGAATTAAGCCAGTCCCAAAGGGACAAATATCATATGTTCTCCCTGATCGGCGACAACTAACTGAGCACCAAAGGGGAAACTTGATGATTTGAAATGGACACTGTGAGAAACAGTGACTTGATGAGCTCTTGTCCTGATGGTTGATGTACAGTGTAATACTTTATCCATTTTAGTATTTTTTTGTTGTTGTTCTAGTACCATTGGTTGAACTCTGTAATTAACACACAATTATTCTTAGGTGTTTAAATTTTAACTGAAAAGTGATCCCTGTTAGGAATTTGGAAAACGTTATGTTGAGTGAAATAAGCCAATCCCAAAGGGACAAATACCACTTGTTCTCCTTGATAGGTGACAACTAACTGAGCACCAAAAAGGAAACCTGTTAAAGTGAAATGAACACTATGAGAAACGGTGACTTGATCAGCCCTCACCCTGACTTTTGATGAGCAGCTTAATATGTTATCCCTCTTAGTATTTTTTTTGTTTGTTCTACTTAATACTTTTGGTTGAATACTGTAATCAATACACAATTCTTCTTAAGTGCTGAAACTTAACAGAAAAGTGATTGCTGTTAAATATAAGAGTGAGAATAAGAGAGGGAAGAGATGTGCAATTCGGGACGTGCTCAAGCTGACTTACCTCAAACGGTAGAGTTAGAAACATACCAGGGGATTCCAATTCAATCCCATCAAGGTGGCATGTACCAATGCCATCTAACTAGTCCCAGTGATCAATTTCTGTTCACAATTGATCATAATGATAGGTCTAACAGTCAAAGGGATCACATAAACAAGAATAGCATCTGCAAATACTAGCTGATAGAATCAAAAAGGGAGAGAACGATCCAACATGGGAAGTGAGATACACAGCAGACCCACAGAATGGCAAATGTCCTAAACAGCACTCTGGCCTCAGAATCAGCCCTTAAGGCATGCGGATCCGGCTGAAAAGCCCATAAGAGTATTTCAGGCATGGAAAGACAAGACACTCTGGGGGGAAAAAAAAAAAAACCTAAATGAAAGATCTCCTCGAGTGAGATCCCAGTGGAAAGAACGGGTCATCAAAGAAGGAGTTACCTTTCTCTGAAGGGAGGAGAGAACTTCCACTTTGACAATGGCCTTGTCTAAAAATTATCATAGTCGGTGAACTCAGGGGGCTTCCATAGCCTTGTCAACTCATGAAAAGAGCCTAGGGTGATTACTGATGCCATAAACAAGAGTGTCAATTTGTTAAGTCAACAACAGGAGTCACTGTGCACTTACTCCTCATGTAGGATCTCTGTCCTTAGTGTGCTGTACATTGAGATTTAATGCTATAACTAGTACTCAAACAGTATTTTTCACTTTATGTTTCTGTGTGGGAGCAAACTGTTGAAATCTTTACTTAATGTATGCTAAACTGATCTTCTATATATAAAGAGAAATGAAAATGAATCTTGATGTGAATGGAAGGGGAGAGGGAGTGGGAAAGGGGAGGGTTGCAGGTGGGAGAGACGTTATGGGGGGGGGAAGCCATTGTAATCCACAAGCTGTACTTTGGAAATATATATTCATATTCTGTCTTTGCTACTTGCAAATAAAGATGTCAAAAAATCTCAAAAAAATAAATAAATATTAAATAAAAGAAGTTTAAAATAAGGTGATATAATAATTGCCACAGTCTATAAAAAAGGATTTGATGGAGAGGTTAACTTCTTAGTAAAAGTATTTGAGATATAGCTTCTGCATATTTGTTCTTTAAAATACCCATGTACACACACGTGCACACTGACATATGCACTTACCCATAAAGTTGCTCATAGTTTCATTTCATTAAGGAAAAATATATTTTAAAGGTGCAGATATGATTTTGTTCTCACACAAAGCACAATTCAAGAAAACAAGCTATGATATGACTCTCAGCACACCTCGGGGTTACTCTCTCTTTTTTTTTGTATTTTTTTCCATTTCTCTCTTTTTTTAAACTTTTATTTAATGAATATAAATTTCCAAAGTACAGCTTGTGGATTACAACGGCTTGCCCCCCATAATGTCCTTCCCACCCGCAACCCTCCCCTTTCCCACTCCCTCTCCCCTTCCATTCACATCAAGATTCATTTTCGTTTCTCTTTATATATAGAAGATCAGTTTAGCATACATTAAGTAAAGATTTCAACAGTTTGCTCCCACACAGAAACATAAAGTGAAAAAATACTGTTTGAGTACTAGTTATAGCATTAAATCTCAATGTACAGCACACTAAGGACAAAGATCCTACATGAGGAGTAAGTGCACAGTGACTCCTGTTGTTGACTTAACAAATTGACACTCTTGTTTATGGCATCAGTAATCACCCTAGGCTCTTTTCATGAGTTGACAAGGCTATGGAAGCCCCCTGAGTTCACCGACTATGATAATTTTTAGACAAGGCAATGGTCAAAATGGAAGTTCTCTCCTCCCTTCAGAGAAAGGTAACTCCTTCTTTGATGACCCGTTCTTTCCACTGGGATCTCACTCGAGGAGATCTTTCATTTAGGGTTTTTTTTTTTATTTTATTTTATTTTTTTTTCCCCCAGAGTGTCTTGTCTTTCCATGCCTGAAATACTCTTATGGGCTTTTCAGCCGGATCCGCATGCCTTAAGGGCTGATTCTGAGGCCAGAGTGCTGTTTAGGACATTTGCCATTCTGTGGGTCTGCTGTGTATCTCACTTCCCATGTTGGATCGTTCTCTCCCTTTTTGATTCTATCAGCTAGTATTTGCAGATGCTATTCTTGTTTATGTGATCCCTTTGACTGTTAGACCTATCATTATGATCAATTGTGAACAGAAATTGATCACTGGGACTAGTGAGATGGCATTGGTACATGCCACCTTGATGGGATTGAATTGGAATCCCCTGGTATGTTTTTAACTCTACCGTTTGAGGTAAGTCAGCTTGAGCATGTCCCGAATTGCACATCTCTTCCCTCTCTTATTCCCACTCTTATATTTAACAAGTATGTCTATTGAAGAGCTTCATGAATCTAGGTAAATAGAATCAATAATAGGGTGAACTTTAGCCATGAAGAGCAGCAACATTTCAGGAGAAAGTATTAGAAGAGGTACTGCCTCAAAAGAAATTGAGAGAAAATGAGAATGGGAGAGCAAAAGAGAGAGAGAGATAGAACCAAAAGGAGACAGAAAGCTAAAATGAAACAAGAAGACTTTTGTATTTCTGAATTCTTGAAAAGAGCAAGAGGCAGGAAAATAACATTAGATGAAGTAGCAGTGTTAATTTGGAATAGGAATTAGGTTGCACTTGGAGCCACTTAGCAAGACCAGCTTTATTAGAAAATAATGTGGCAAGAAGCCAGATGACATTAGGTAAGAACTGAAGATTGTGTTAGTTAAGATCCTCACAGGAAGCATGCCACACTAAAATTAGGATCATTGGAGCAGAATTTAATAAGGGGTTGATTTACAAGACCACAAAGGTTAAAACATTAGCTGAAGTTCTAAAACCAGGGCTCCATTTACCACTTTTAACTCTAAAGGTCAAAAACAGAGGGCATTTACTAGAACTGAAAGAAAAAGAAATCTGCCTGAAAGAGGTGAAAACTCTTAATTTATAGCCTGATTGCAGTAATCCTAGATAAATGGGAATCTTTATTGCACTTTTGTTCTGTAAGTCTTTAACATATGTTTCTTTTTGGCAAAGCCCAATCTGAATCTGCAATTCAGAGTAGTTCATTGATGCAATTCATACTGGTTAGTGTGGATCTGGAGAAGTATATGGAACTTACCAGCACAAATATTATGGGAGGAAGTGTTAGAATCAAGAGCAGATTATTATTTAAAGAAACGTCAATTAGAATGTGAAGGAAAGGAAATGTGATATCAAAGAGACATTTGTAAAAGTATGTTAAGAACTGCCAACAAGACAGAAATACCAGAGATGTTTTCCTTACACAGACTGCAATGTGGAAACATATAAACAATGCTGCTCCCAGAATGAGTATGCACTTGAATGCAGATCATAATTTTTCTTCTGTTAATTGTGAGCATCTGAAAAACTCTTGGTGGTGTTTGCAGATGATTGTCCTACTCAGGAGGACTACATAATATGAGAACTACACGCTTAAATTTAAATTTGACACAAAATTATTTTTATAATGTCATCCTGATTGAAATGATAAATTACACATCCTGTATTGTTTAACTGAAAAAGAAAGGAATTCTGAAAAGTCAAACTTTTGAGAAAAAATAAATAGGTACACTTTATTGCTAGCTCATTGTCACAGACTCTAACTGAAGACAACTCAGGATTAGTGGAGAATGCTAAAAATACAATTCTGATCTGACAGTAGGAAATAATCATAATAAAAATTTTGAAAAAGAGGGAGAAAAATAAATTCAGTTGAGTCATCTCAAAAGATCTAAAAGATATGTACTACATAAAATGAGGAACAGACTATTAGGGATGAATATAAAATCGTGTCATGTTTATTTGTGATTAGTGTGACAATGAGGTAAGCATTCAGCTTCTCATTTTAATTCAGAATTGGTGGGTCCTTCAGAAAAGGGTTACTGTTACTTTTAGACCTCTTGACATCATGTCCTGCAAGCAATGTAACGATGCAGCCAACATAAGCAGTTCAAATCATTCTTCCTTTTCCAGTGTCATTACCCTATGTGTATTGTCTCCTGCTTGACTATCTCTCTATGAAATCTCACATGTCTCATAACTTTCCTGATTATTTTCAGTGTTAGAACAGCTTAATCTTCAGAGATTTAAAGAAATACATTCCCATTAAATAAAAGTTTGCTTTCCCATTGGCTCAATGCGTGCCTTCACCTCTTCAGGTCCGATTTCACTTGGAAATGCAGGGAGGGGTGGTGCCTGCTCATTTAGCCTTTCCCTCCCCTGCCTGGTTCTTTAGTACCTTCTCCCCAAAATAGGCCGCAAAGGATAGATGAAGGGGAAAGGAGAAAGTGCTAGCTTGACTAGCACAATTCACCGCATGGGTAGAGCTTTGTAAAATGGGTTCAGCCTGTGCCATCCACTCTGACAGTGCACACTCCCCCAGCTAGCAAGCTGTCTTCACGCTGCTCTTATTGACATCTCCCGTCAATCTCATCCCTTGGGTCGGTTCCAAGTAAGACGCGCCAGCCTTCTCTCTTAACTCCTGTGAGCTCTCTTCGAGTTCTCCCAAGTACTCTTTCTTTGTACATATTCAGGTTCTTTTCTAGTTCTGGGGATTTCTGTACCCTCTCACATGGCTTAAAATACTCAGGTTTAAAGTGGAAATCACTTTTCTCTCTATAAGTAGCAGTGAAGAAAAGATGTTCTAGTAATCATCTCTGTAAGTAAATTATTACTCTAAAGCTTCCTTTGTTTTTTTCTCCTCTCTTTAAGAACCTGAAAGTAAGAAAGAGGCTAATGGTCCAACCATAATTCAACACCTACTCTCTTTAGAGTGTGTAGAGCATTTATGCCTATAATCCTCAATGAAATAGGAAAAGTTTCAAAGAATATATTTCTATGCTGCTTATCATAAATAATGCTTGTTTATGGTGCTTGTGGATAAATTTTAGAATTTCAGAGACCTAAATTTTTAATTCTAGAAAAGAAACTCAAGACCACAGATATGAGAATTCAGGGATTGGGGCCAGCACCATGGAGTGTCAGGTAAAGCCATGACCTGCAGCACCAGCATCCCATATGGGTGTCGGTTTGACTCCTGGCTGTTCTACTTCTGATCCAACTCCTTGCTAGTGGCCTGGGAAAGCAGTGGATAATGGCCCACGTCCTCGGGGCCCTTCACCCACATGAGAGACCCAGAAGAAGCTCCTGGCTCCTAACTTCAGATTAACCCGGCTTCCACTTACGGCCATTTGGGGAGTGAACCAGTGGATGGAAAATCTCTCTGTGTCTCTGCCTCCACCTCTCTGTAACTCTGGCATTTAAATAAAGAAGCAAATAAAAATCTTTTAAGAAATGAAGTTAGTTTTTCAGTGGAATTACAGTTAATTTTTCATGTAAGAACTTAATACTTTTCTCATGTCCTAATTATATAAAATTTATTAAAAAGTTGTTTTATATCACTGGACTTACGTGAGAAGTTTCATGAAAAAAGCTAAACCACCATTTATTCAGTTCTGTACTAGAAGAGATAATGACGTCTATCCCAGAATTAAAAGATCTGAGCCTTTTCTCTCTCTCTTTTTTTTTTTTGCACTATTTACCTCAAAAATTAAAATCAGAATTGTCAGCTTATTATAGGAATTTTAAGGAACCTAATCTTGCTCACCTTTAACTAAAGTTTATTGTTCATGCGAAAACGTTACCAAATTGTTGGGCAGGAGGCAGATGTTTAGTATGGCAGTTAAGCTACTGCCTGGAATGACTGCATCATATACCAGAGTACCAGTTAAGCCCTGGCTCCGTTTCTGATTCCAACATCTTGCTATTGGGTATCTTAGGAGGCAGCAGATGATAGTTCAAGTACTGGAGACCCTGACATTCACAATGGAGACCTGGATTGATTTCCAGACTCTGGAACATTGCTCTGAACCAGCCAGCCACAGTTGCTGTGGGCTTTAGGGTAGTGAACCCGTGGATGAAATATTCTCTCTCTCTCTCTCTCTCTCTCTCTCTCCCACTCTTTCTCTCTCTCTCTCTCTCTCTCTCTTTCGCTCTAGCTGTATGTCTATCTCTATCTCTTTCAAATAATAACTGAATTAATGAATATTTTACAAAGAAAATTTGGGTTGGGTATATGGCACAGGGCACAGCTGTTAGGATACCTACAACCCATATTCGGAGTACCTGGGTTTGAGTCCTGGGTCTAGTTTCAATTCCTTCACCTTCTTGCTAATGTGCAGCTTGGGAGGCAGCAGGTGATGCTACCCACAAGGGAAATCTTAATGAGTTTCTAATTCCAGTTTTGGCAGCCCACTTTGAGCTGTTCCAAATATTTGAAGAGTAAAACTATAGATGGGGAATTCCCCCTCTCTCTCTAGTATGTTTTCTTTTACATTCTTTAATATTCATCTTTTATAAATTATTTGGTACACTGGGTAGAGCAGGAACTTTTATTTGATTTTTCTCCAAATAAATTTTGTTTGTTTAATAGGACTGAATGTACCACCAATTAGGATTACCACATTTATCATATTAAGCGATAAAGCTCAATCACATCAAAATTTTTTGCAACTTAAACCACTACTATTTCAGTTGCTTGTGGCTTGTTGTCTTTTTTGGGGACCATCAAAACAATGTTTATCAAGAATTTAAAATGCTACAGATTGTTTAAGAACATATTTGTAAAAAGCCAGTTTAGAATTCATCTAAACAACAAAAAGAAATTCTCAATATGCAGTTGTGTAACTGGAAAGGATTATCTCTTTCTGTTCCTTTTAATAATCTGATTAACAAAAGCAAACTACTGAGGCTGTGACTAAGTGTTTGTTCAAACAGATAAACAAGGTTTACTCTCATCAATTCCAGAAACTAGCCTTTGAAAGCCAGGTGCCATTGCAAAGTAATCTGACTGCCCTGGTCAGCATGACCAGAGGCTTGGATTTGTTGCAACAAAATGCAAAGGAGTATGAATAACCATGGGCATCATAAGAATGGGCTCTGGGCTCAGCGGGCTTCATCCTAATTAATGAAACAGTGTATCTCTTAACAGTGCTTTGCCTCTTTCAGATCTCAGCCAAATAATGTTTTGTAGCTAGTTAGGTATCTTGCTATGTCATTCTCATTTTAAAGTCAAGCCATCAACCAACATTCCCAAGGAAACGTAATGATGTCTGACATACACAGTTAGCAGAACTGCAATGGTGTTAGCACCTGGCGCAGAAGCCCAACTTGCTTTGAAACTTTCTTGTAAACCCCAAACTCTCCTCACTAAGCAGGATGGTAGTTCTTCAGATTCTAATCTGCTACCCTCTCATATATCCATAGATTAAACGCTTCTCTTTTCTTTACTCTCAAACATTGTCCTTGTTATGTGGACTTGGTACAAGGGATAAGGGCTGAGCATTCAGTAACTACTGCAGAATTACTTAAAAATACTGACACTTATAAAAATACTTAGGGAATCCATATTACAAGAAATTAATTATATTTTGATTTAATTTGATCCTAAAGTTAAAATTTGATACTATGTTCTGGTGTGATATCTAGTGAAATTGGGAGAGTCCGCAGTGGGCTAGTCACAAGCTCCTGCCCTCACTCTAATCTAGCAATAAGGTTGCTTGGCCAAAACCCTCCTTATAGCCGGGACCACACCCTACTCCTGTTTATTTAGTAGCAGGATTCAGTTTCTTGTCAGTATCATTCAGAATAGCCAATCACTTCCTCCTCTGGGAGCCAGGGGCACTATAAAGTCAGCCTTCCACTTTGCCCCGTCTAACCTGCTTACAGGTGCAGCACACATGTAGCGCTGCGTGCTGTGTGGTATCCTCTGCCACTTTGTGAGGACATTTGACCAGTACCTTGCTATTCTTTCACCACATTTGCTTATCCAGTGTCAGGAATCATGCATTTGACTATTCCCACAACTCTCAAGCAAGAATCCTCCTATACCAACAGAGTGAAAGGAGGCAGTTAAAACAATAACAGAATGTTATGCAACAATTACTAAATCCTTAAAAATAATTTGAACTCCTTTGAAGTGCCCATGTTACAATAGTAAATAGAAATATGTAGGAGTCAATATTTTATTATGTCTAGAAATCCCTTAGTATCTGGGGAATCACAGTAAAATTCATTTTTATATTGAATTTTTTATTTAGCCTTCATTTTATTTCAAAGTCAGAGAGACAGAGAGAGCTATTCCACCCACTGTTTTCATTACCCACATATGCACAATAATTAGGGCTGGGCCAGGTGGAAGCCATGGGCCCAGAACTCCATCTGAATTTCCCATGTGAGTGGCAGAGATCCAAGTACATCAGTTATCATCTACTTCCGGCCAGGATGAGCACTACTAGGAAGCTGCATTGAAAGCAGAAGAGCAGAGACTTGAAGCAGGCACTCCCGTAAGGGGATGCAGGCATCCCAATCAGTGATGTAACCACTGCGTCAAATACCCACATGTTTATATTTACTGATACACTCTAATTGTACACCTACAAATGTGGTAGTTTAATCCATCTATATGTTTTGTAAGGACCAAATCAGAGCAATTTACACATACATCAGTTCCAATATTTATCATTCTTTGTCATTTCTTTATCATTGGTTTGGCCTAGTGCATTCAAAATCCTTTCTTCTAGCTATTTTGAAATCTGATGTGACAGTCATGAAATTGTGCTGTTCTCATCTCCTATAGGGAGTATTATTGATTGAGTACCCCAGCCTACCCTTGCTGCCACCCCAGATCCACCACTGCCTTCAAACCACATGGTGCCCCAGCCTCCTGCAACCTGATTACTACCAATGGCAGGGGTGAAATTCATGCCTGTTCCTGTGGCACACATCACTGTTCCAATGGATGTCTTTGTTTCAAGGACTTCTCATGAACCTAGTCTAAACTTAGGTCTGCACCGTAGCTGGGAAGTATTCCTATATGTCCTTCTTCCATGATCTTTCTTTTATAGAGATTAGATCAGTATCACAATCTAAAAACTTTCTACTTTGTCTTTCTTCCCCACCAGTAAATCTCTATTCACTTCACAATTACTCCTCGAGGCACTCAAACACACACAATAATCTTTGATGTTTTCATTACTGATGCTTTTAACTTTTTCCAAAAGTTACTATATTCAGTTGTAGAAAGCAGGAAAATTGGGGCCAACATCATAGTGCGAATGGTTAAGTCACCGCTTGTGACACCAGGATCCAAGATTGGACTGCCTGTTCAAGTCCTGGCTGCTCCACTTCCAATCCCTCCACTTCCGATCCAACTTCCTGTCAACAAGCCTGCAAAGGCAGCAGCAGATGACCCCAGTATGTAGGCCCTGCCCACTATGTGAAAGGCTAGGGTGAATTCTTGACTCCTGGCATCTGTTTGGCCTAGACTTGGCTGTTGCACATGTTTGGCAATTGTACCATCAGATTTTAAGATCTTCTCTTTCTCTTAATTCACTCCCTCTTTCTCTGTCCATCTGCCTTTCAAATAAATAGATAAATAAATCTTTAAAGAAAAATAGCAAAGAGTAAATTACAACATAATGTTTTGTTAGTTTGCTTTCAACAGTCATTTGTTTGTCATGAATTTAATACCATCCCATTAAGTGAGAGGCGTACACAATTAAATGATTTGCAAATTTCTGATAGGAATAAAATTGTGTATATCTTATACAATAAGTTTATAAAAAGTAAATATATTTCACTAAGTAATATTTCATTATATGATATAGAAAAACAGAAAACAAATGCTATGAAGTAGTCAATGAAGTCTATATGCCCATAGATTTGCAGCTAGTACTTCAAGGCTAACAATATAGAAAAATACACTATGGATGGTAGAGACTATGTTGATTAGAGGAGGTAGAAGTTATGGAAAGGCATAAGCAGAAAGAACGTATGATGTTGCAAAGTAATAAATAACTGTGGCATTAAATTTGATTAAAAGTTATACCATACCATGCTATCTGAAATTCAATGTCAAGTTTTTAGTTTTAAGTGGACACAAAAATGTTTAATTAGCTGGCTTTGATTCTATATGTGTGTGTCTGCAAACCACCTACTAGTTGAGGAGTAGAGCCATCCAAGGTATGGATCTGTACACTGTGAATATTAAGATCTAATGGATATATCAGTCATATATGAGAATAGAAGTATCATGTCTCTTTCTTTCTTTCTTTCTTTCTTTCTTTCTTTCTTTCTTTCTTTCTTTCTTTTTCTTTCTTTCTTTCTTTCTTTCTTTTTTTTGACAGGCAGAGTGGACAGTGAGAGAGACAGAAAGGTCTTCCTTTTCCATTGATTCCCCCCTCAATGGCTGCTGTGGCCAGTGCGCTGCAGCCAGCACACTGCGGTGATCTGAAGCCAGGAGCCAGGTGCTTCTCCTGGTCTCCAGTGCGGGTGCAGGGCCCAAGCACTTGGGCCATCCTCCACTGCACTCCTGGGCCACAGCAGAGAGCTGGACTGGAAGAGGAGTAACCCGGACAGAATCCATCGCCCCGTCTGGGACTATAACCCGAGGTGCCAGCGCTGTAGGCGGAGGATTAGCCTATTGAGCCTAGCCCTGGCCTCAAGTTTATTTCTAATTCCCAGCTCAGTGCCATCTTTGTTAGCTGCAAACTGAGGATGTTAGCAAAAAAATCTAATTCGTTCTATGAAAGTCAATTATAGAATTCTGCTTACAATGGAAAATGTCATTACAAGTAAGGATACAGAAAGATAATGAGAGTATAACTTAAATTTATCTTTTACCACTGTATGTAGGATGAGATAATTGGGATCGTAAGCTTTTGAGTAGCTATCTTTGGAAACAGAGATTCAAATAAATGATTAGTTAGACTGCTTTCTTTGACTGTTTATTGCACAGTAGACATAGTGGGACAAGACAAGAATTAATAAAAATAAATATTAATTATAGTTTCATTCCAAAAATATGTCACTTTTCAAAAGAGGCAATTTTTTTTTGCCCATAAACCTTTTATTTAAGGTATACAAGCTTCACACATTTCATAAATACAACTTTAGGGATATAGTGATTCTTTCCATTGTATTCGCCATCCTACCACACTCCCACCCTTCTTTCTCCTCCCTCTCCTATTCTTGTCCTTATTTTGCACCAAGAGCCATTTTCAATGAACTTTATATATATATATATATACACACATATATATATAAGATTAACTCTATACTAACAAAATGTTATCTACATTAACTACTGTATAGTATTTTAATATATTTTTTTCCTGTAATAGATGTTTGTAACCTTACGTTTAGAGATTCATTTTTTCTTTTCCTTCCTTCCTTCCTTCCTTCCTTCCTTCCTTCCTTCCTTCCTTCCTTCCTTCCTTCCTTTTTCTTTCTTTCTTTCTTTCTTTCTTTCTTTCTTTCTTTCTTTCTTTCTTTCTTTCTTTCTCTCTCTCTCTCTCTCTCTCTCTCTCTTTCTTTCTTTCTTTCTTTCTTTCTTTCTTTCTTTCTTTCTTTCTTTCCTATTGAGATTTATTTGTATCTTTGAAAGTCAGAGTTACAGAGAAGCAGAGTCAGAGGCAGAGAAAAATCTTCCATCCCCTTGTTCACTCCCCAAAGGGCCACAAAGGCCTGGCCTGGGCAGCCCAAAGCCAGGAGTTTTATCCAGTTCTCCCACATGAGTGCAGGGTCCCAAGCACTTAGGCCATCTTTCGCTTCTTTCCCAGGCAGTTAACAAGGAGCTGGATTAGAAGTGGAGCAACCAGACTCCAACCAGTGGCTATATGGGATGCTAGCGTCGCATGCACCAACTTAACCTGCTGTGTCACAATACTGGCCACTTTCTATTACTTTCATACTACTTTAAAATAAAACATTCTTAGCCTCAATAGTTTACATGTGTAACACTACTTGATTTGTAATGTAGTGATTTAGCTTTTAATGTATATTTAATATAAACTATATATTTTATTATTTTAATTGTAATTATGTATGCATACACGTTATAATCAAAACAGTATAAATATTCAAACAAGTAAAACAAACAAAAAGTAGTGTGTATAATTTATAAAGTGATATAAAATAATTTAGTGTATTCATTTCTATAGACTGGTAAAAATTAAAATCACACATATTTTCTCTCTCTAAGTGAATATTCTGCAATGAGAAACTAATGAAGTTGCTAAGGATACACAGTGGGCAGAAGTCAAAACCCCAGATATTTTGTTGCAAGTTTGTACATCATTTTAATTCAGAGCATCTGCATAAAGATACACTTTAAGATACATGAGTAATTTACCTTTAAATTTATATTAAAGAATAGCCTTAAATATAAAATATATAAGTTCAAAAATGATTCAATAGTTAAAGAATTTCTCAAACATTTTATTGATATTAAATAGGAACACAATAGATACTATCCCACATAATTGTTTATTTTCATACTAAGCAAGTAAAATAGGTCAAACAAAATCACAATTTATTTAAAATATAAGAATAAAACTTCAAAACTAAAAGACGACATACTTTGCATATATTATTTAACTTGATAAATTATATTGTGTTTTAAGTTAGAAAAAAAAAGAGAACAAAAGTAGGAGGAGAGAAAGTGTGTATGCTACAAGAGCTTTCATGAAATAAACCAGAATAATTCAATTATGACCAATGATTCTGTTATTCCAAAGCTGTTTCTCACTTGTAAGTATAGTGCCCATTACTGATCTTTCCAGAAAGAAAGAAAAAAAATTTTAAAAAAGAGAGAAATCTGTAGAACTGTGAGGACTACTAAAGGCTAGTGACCCAAGGAAATAGACTCAAAAGCAAGACAAGCCAAAGTAAATGAGCAGAATGTACCATCAGGGAAGAACAAGAGATTCTGGGTAGATTTTTAATTTAACATATGATTGCTAATTTAAATTGATACATCAGAATTGAACTTCGAATTGGAGGAATGACGGCTAATTTGTGAATCATAAAATTGTATTTATGAATTCAAAGCAAACAAAGATGTAATTTCATCATTTGAAATTTTTCTCTATATATGATAGAGACTCCCAGTAGCAGAAATTTTTGGTTATTCTTATTATATGAGTATTATTGTACGTGTATAGATGAATGTTTGTATAAATGTGCATGCCTTTCTTCCCACAATGTTTTCAGTGATCAGGTACTGTTTCTGCATATCTCCAGAGATTAAATTTAGTACCTGGAGTATTATAAATGCTAAAAAATATTTTTAAACTAACGAAAAAAAAACTAATAAATATATAAGATGTAAAGACCAAGTTAAGATTCTAGTAATTCCATTAGGTTCAATTCAGAGTTAAAATTGATTCAGATGCCCAACACCAGCCATCAATATTATACCTGCTTCAGCAGCCCACGTTTATATACGGAAAAAATAACTCTGTCAAGAAATATGTGTGGAGAGCAACAAGAGAAAAGCTGATTGACCAAGTGTAATAAACAGGTCATCAGAGACAATAATTTGTGATAGACTCACAGGTGAATTCTACTAATTTCATCAAAAATGAGGATGAAAACCAGAATTCAAAGCTTCTTCCAACTAAACTGGAATTTTGTGAGTGAAGGACCAGATATAGTGCTGAAACATAATAGATGCATAGCTACTATTTATTTAGTGAGTAAATGAATTTAAATGCAGTTGAAAAAAGGGACTACTGCAATAAAATTTTAAAGTCCAATAACCTCTCTAACTTGACTTTGTTTATTATTTTCCTATCCTCCAGTTTTTTAAAATACAATTATTGGTTAGCAATCATTACAATTAGATTTGTTCTTAACCGTGGAGGCACCAAGGGAAAGCTGAGGAAATAGTATGAAAATTGGAAAGTGAACCCTATGCAAGGGATGATGGTGGTGGTTCAAGAAAGTAAGAAGTCCAAATTCCTTTGATCTACAGAAGAAAAGGAATCCAAAGACAATGTTAGCTTAAGAAAGGATCCCAGAGTTCAACACCCATTCATTAAACTGAACAAATGAAGAATCCTGAGGAATTTCATCCTTAGTGTCAATATTAACTATTCATATAGAAACTTGCCATCAGTTATGTTCATGGCATTAATATATTTGTAATCAAACAGTATCTATTTGTCCTACTTGAAATGAGAAAGAGAGAGAGAGCAAGAGAGAGAAAGAGAGAGAGAGAGAGAAAGCAAGAGAGAGAGGCTCCCAGAGCTTCCACCTGCTAGCGCACTCCCCAGATGCCTGCCTGCAGTATCTACAGCTTGGCTATGGCTGATCTGGGAAGGACCATGATCTAAGACATGTGCCTGGAACTCAATCCAGACCTTCTAAGTGGGTGTCAGGAACCCAATTACTTGAGCCGTGATTACTGCCTCTTAGGATCTGCATTGGCAGGAAGATGGAATCAAGGGCCAGATGTGGGTGTGGAAGTGGGAAGCAGCGATCTTAACATCATAACCCTTAGGCTAAACATACAACCAGCTGCTGTTTGGTTTTTTTTTTTTAACTTTTTTGACTTGTCCTCATTAAAATTATACTTTAAGGAATATTCTCAGAATATGATGGCAGCAGCAAAATTCTCTCGTTTTCTCATAAACCAAAACAACAATTATTTTAAAGGAACAAAAATTCAGGAACTGCATCAGAAACACAAATAAGTGAGCAAACATTCCAGTTAAACACATGAAATGAGTGGCAAAAACCAAATTAGCGACATATAGAGGATTCTTGTAGCTTCAGTATCTATAGAGGAGGAAGCAATAGGGTCCTGATGGTTGAAAACAAGCATCACTTATGCCGCCCAGTGGAGAGCACTGAGTGCTCTAGAGCTGCTAGAGATGGGAGGATTGTATGCTTTCTTTCTACAGACAAGTCAAAGGAAGCTACTATAAATTTTACAGTTGCTAGAGAGTTCTAGATATGTCAACCTCCGAAGTAACTGATAAAAGCTTCTGGGTGGATAATTCTACATTGAAGAGGAAAAAAAATCCTGTGAATGGAAGGTCCCAAACTGAGCAAGAAATGGAGACAGAATAAGCGAATTGATATAAAAGATAGTTTTGTGTGTGTATACGCATATGTGCATGCTATGGCAGAACTGAAGCTATTCATATCAAAATATCAATAAATCTAAATGGCCTCTTTCATTAACAGGAAATATATTCACACTGTTTAACAAAGTTAAGAAAAAGCAATGTTGTACTAATGCTCTCTAATACTGCTGTGGGTTGTTCTGTATATTCTTTTGTTAAGAAAAAAGAACATGTAAAGAAAGTGCATGTATAATAATAATTACCTATGAGAGGAGAGTGAGTGAAAAATACATACCCATATTTTATACATGTATTCCCTTTTCCCATTCTGGGAGGTATTCAATGACACTAGGAATAACAGAACATCACAAATGACTTATTTGAATAACTGCTGATACCAACATTTATACACAATCAATTCTAGTTTCTAAGTATGTGTGCATATCATAGATACATACATATGTGTTTAATATTTTTCAAAAGATAAGGCAAAATAAAAATAGTTCTTGAAATGATCACTTACATGAAATTCATAAAGAATGACACAGATAAAAGCTAGGTTTCTGTGAATAATTCTTATTTGACGGGTTTACCTTGAAAACATGCAGATATTTTATGAAATTGTTTCCAATTTAATTTTTAAAAAGAATTCCAAAAATATTAAAAATAAAATTTTAAATGAACATAAGTAAGTAAGCATTTAGAGGTGTGGCTACACAGGACAGTATTATCCCATGGTTATTTTAGGCAAAGTAACATTTCTAGGCATTCAGTAAAACAATCAAGAACAATAATAACTATAAGAACACAGATTGTTATCAATAATCACATTAACCCTATTGTTATCATGCTGTTTTGGTATAATGAGGTACTGCAAGTAAGTCATACAGCTTCTATTATCCTCAGCATTATTGAATAACTCCCATTTTGGGAAAAAGAAATATAAATGTGAAACAGAAATGAAGTCTTACGTTCCTGCTTGAGTTGAACGTATAAGTTCAATATGAATATATAGTACTGATATAATATTTAGCTTATACAACTTTATATATAAATATCATATATTTAGATATTAAAATGGAGGGCATTATGGCATGAATTAGTACCATGAAATTTTGTGTCCTGCAGCAGGAGCCAGGGCTCTTTGACAAAGTAGTTGAATTCATTCCTAAGTCATAAAATAAACATGATGACATTGAGTTTAATATCCTTGTACTGATAGTAAAATGGACATATTTTCACCAGTAAAAGTTAAAATAATTCAAGCATCAGTAATGGATCATAGCTTCTTCAATGACTGTAAATATGTAAGTATGTTTATGGATATTTATGTCATTAGTTCATCAGGATAATGAAAACAAAAAGCAAATAACTGTCCCAGTTGGAAAATGCTAGTTTTGAAAAGAGTTGAAAAAGAGAGAAAGGGGGAGAGAAAGAGACAGGGAGTGGAGAGAGAGAGAGCTAAACGTTTATTTCCTTTTCTGTATAAACTATTTTACTAGGTAACCAAATAGAGACATTTCTCATTATAGAGGTCCCACAGCTAATGAATGCCAAAGAAATTACATATCACCATTTCTCAACCCCTAATGAATTAATGAGTCAAGGCATTGATCAATAATTGCTGTTAAAACCACCCAGAAAGTGACAGCAAGACATTATGTCTCCTAAAGGAAGAAGACAATGCTTTTTTTGAGGCAGTCTTTCCTACATGTCTGATCTAACCCCTAGATCCAGCTCATTTTACAGAAATTATACAGAACATATTTAAGGACACAGTATTAGACAAATTACTTAATAAATGACTGTTTAACTTATTATTACTAAAAATCACTTTCTTAAAAGATAGAGCTACTGATTGAGGGTGTCAGCCTTCCATAAGAACTTCCATACTTCATTTAAGGAAAAATCAAGCAGGCTTTTAAAAAATCCTCAATATGAAACACGGGTATGATGAAAACCAGTTTAAGCAGATTTCTGATTGGCTGTATGATGGCAGGCTTGCTAATGACATTGTCTGAGAAGGATTAATTCTCAATGAAAGTGTATCCTTGAAATATGAATATAAAGAAAAAAGATTAAATGGCTTGTTTTGAAGTCAATTTAATCACAGAGCTTGCTATCTTACTTCTTTTTAATTCCAAGAATGATTATTACAACCACATTTAGTGTGTCCCATCTAATTCTTCTCGATCACTACATCATGTACTTGTGAGATGTCAGAATTCCTGCCTGAATTTCTGTTTGAATTTCTCAGCATCCTACTCAGGAAACACTGTAGTTCTCAAATGATTGTGAAGGTGACCTGAGGAGTTAGAAAACAGGTAGAATTTTTTTCTGCCTTGAAACAGTGCCTTTTTTTGTGAAAGGACTTATTCATTTATTCAGTCATCAAGGATAGCAAGTGTCCATTATATACAATTTCTAATGCGGGTGCTAGAGATACTTAATGATTTACTTATTAAATTTACTTATCAGCGATTCAATAATATCAATTAAATGTGGGAAAGCTAAAGTTTGTGGTAAAGCTAAAGTTTGTGGAAAATAAAACTAAAGTAAAATTAAGTTTATTCTGGTGTGAAGCTGTTTAAAATCCATAGAGTTTTTTCCATAATTTGCATTTTCCATGAATATATTGAAGACTCCTCCTAAAGGCATTTCTGATTTGATTTCTTTTTATTTATTTATTTTTTTGACAGGCAGAGTGGACCGTGAGAGAGAGACACAGAGAGAAAGGTCTTCCTTTTCCGTTGGTTCACCCCCCAAATGGCCACCACGGCCAGAGCTGCACCTATCTGAAGCCAGGAGTCAGGTGCTTTCCCTGGTCTCCCATGCAGGTGCAGGGCCCAAGGACTTGGGCCATCCTCCACTGCACTCCAGGGCCACAGCAGAGAGCTGGCCTGGAAGAGGGGCAACCGGGACAGAATCCGGCGTCAGGACCGGGACTAGAACCCCATGTGCCTGCGCCGCAGGCAAAAGATTAGCCTATTGAGGCGCGGCACAAGCCCTGATTTGAATTCTGACTCAGATTCTGTGTCACAGGTTCCCAAACTTTTTCCATTCATGACACTTTAAGGATCGCAGTAATATATTTTAAAAATATTTTTTAAAAATTATATCCTTGATTACTCTTGATGTTTTAAAGATTTGTTTTATTTATCAAAAGAAAGGTGAGAAATAGAGAGATACAGAGACAGAGAGCAAAAGAAAAAGAGAGAGAGATATCACATCTGCTGGCTCATTCCCCAACTGGCCACAAGAAAATCAGAAGCCAGGAACTCCACTGGGATGTCCCAGTTGGGTGGCCAGGTCTACTGCTTCCCAGGCGTATTATCAGGAAGCTGGTCAGAAGCAGAGCAGCTGGTACTTGAACCAGCACTCCAATATGGGATGCCAGAATCACACATAGCAGCATAGCTTAATGCACCACAATGTGTCCACTCAGTAATTTATGATGTTTCAAAAGCAAAAGAAATGTTAGAGTTTGCTGTACAGAAATATGTTAGAGTTCTGCTATCCCTCTGTTTCTCTCAAATCTCTCCTAGGAGTGCACTGCACGCCCCCTAGTACCTGGAGGCACTGTTTGCAAAGGATCAACTTGTTTTTCACAACACAACCTTGCATAAAAAAAAAAAAAAAAAAAAAAAAAAAAAAAACCTTTATGCTCTGAACTCTGAAAGAAAGACACCTGAAATGTTCTACAAATTTTAAAATTCATTTGAAACCATAAAATATAACTTTTTAAACCAAAAATAAAATCATAACAAATATGTACTCATATGCATTGGCTTTCAATCATGGTCACAATTGTTACTTTATAATGAGTCTAAGACTTGAAAGAAGTATTATATTATATGAACTAAAGTATCTAAATTTTAAGCTGATATACATGTAAAGCTATTTAAAAAAACTTTCATTTCCACATATCTCGTGGAGAAAATAGACTAATATCAGTAGATCTCACTCACCATCAGTTGGACATTATTATTTTCAAGGAGGATATACTCATACACATAGCTAATAAGTATATATCATTATGACTCATATCTGAAGTTGAGAACCCCTATTTGGTATTACATAAAGAAGCATGATAAAGGATATAAGAAATGGGTTTTAGATATGACAGAGCTGGAGTAAAACTCTGGATCAATTAGTGAACAAGCCGTGTGAGCACAAACAAACTATTTGGTGTATCTTGGCTATGTCACTGCCCTCACCTGTGAAATGGTTACCCTGTCTTAGATTACCCTGTTTTAGGTAAGATACCAAAAATGCTCTCTGCATAGTGTGCATTATTAATGAAATAAATATTGAATGGATGAAATAAAGGACTATAATTTAAAAGATGATTGCATAAACTATTATCTGAATGATATAGTCAAGATGTTAATGATATTTGAGAGTGGGCAGAAATCATTGCTGAGGGATCAAAAATTTAATAGCACTGACTTTTGCATCTCCCATGTGGGTGGCAGGGGCCCAGGTACTTGGGCCATCTTCTGCTGCTATTCCCAGGCCCATTAACAGGGAACTGGATAAGAAATGGAGAAGCTGGGACATGAACCAGAGCCCATGTGGTATGCTGGTGTCATGGGCAGTGGCTTTACACACTGTACCATAATAACAGCCCCAAAACAAAGACTTTTGAGAGTAACTTAGAGTAGTGATTTTCCAAAGTAATGAGATTTGCATCATGATCACAAAAAAGGAAAGCGTTTTATAAGCCTCATTAAAACTTCCTGTTTTTGTAATTTTAACACATTCAAAATAATAATTTGCTTTCAATATTTGACTATACCCTGTAGTTTGAAACACTTGGAGTTAAGGAACTGACAGAAATAGACTTGGATCTTTAATCACAGAATCAAATAGTATATAAGTAGAGACTGATCCTTCTAATAGTGCAGTGGGCTGGATATACTGCAGAGCTTGCCACTAAAACTACCAAAGAAACATATGGAACAAATAATAACAACATGTATGTTTCACATGGGTTCACTAAAATTAAGAGGTGATTGAAGAGCCAGGGCAAGAAACACACACACACAAACACACACACACAACTGTAAGTTGAAATAGAAACAGAACAATAAGAAGGAAGCCCATGAGTAGGGAAAGGTAAAGTGCTTTTGCCTTTAGGGTAAATGCTTATTCACGTTCTAGAGAGAAACAAAGTCTCAGATCCATGGCCAAGCAGGGAGGGGGTCAACCACAGATTCTACAGTTAAACCGAAGCCTAAGACAAACAATTAAAACATTCTGGAAGCCGGCACTGTGACATAGCAGGTAAAGCTGCTGCCTGCAGCGCCAGCATCCCATATCGGCTCCAGCTCGCCTCCCAGCTGCTTCACTTCTGATCTGGCTCTCTGCTATGGCCTGGGAAAGCAGTAGAAGATGGCCCATGTCCTTGGGCCCCTGGACCAGCATGGGAGACCCAGAAGAAGTGTCTGGCAACTGGCTCCTGGCTTCGGATTGGCCCAGCTCTCTTGCCCTTGCAGCCATTTGGGGAGTGAACCAGCAGATGGAAGATTCTCTTTCTCTCTCTCTCTCTCTGAACTCTGCCTTTCAAATAAATAGATAAATCTTAAAAAAAAGTATGGCAATGTGTGTTGGAAGAACATGAAGCAATGGAGATTCTTATTCTCTTTGATGAGAATCATTCTTGAGGATAATTTTGTAAAATAATGCGATATTAATTACGAAGATAAACATTTGCATGCTCTGCAACTTGTCAATTCTATTCCTAGAAAAACTTGAATGAGGTCTTATAATAAGAGAAAACTACATAAATGAGACTAAATTTTTATAGCCTTAGTCCAAACATGAAGGGGAAATGAATCTTCCATAAAGAAGAGAAAGAAAGACCTTTGTCAAGATGGTAGGGAAAATTTACAAGGGTGGTGGAAGAGCTTGAAAGCATAATCTTATCTGCATATAAATTTTAAATTCAAAATCACGGCCAGCGCCGCGGCTCACTAGGCTAAATCTCTGCCTGCGGCTCCGGCACCCCAGGTTCTAGTCCCGGGTGGGACGCTGGTTCTGTCCAGGTTGCTCCTCTTCCAGTCCAGCTCTCTGCTGTGGCCCGGGAATGCAGTGGAGGATGGCCCAAGTGCTTGGGTCCTTCACCCGCATGGGAGACCAGGAGGAGGCACCTGACTCCTGGCTTCTGATCGGCACAGCGTGCCAGCCTTGGCAGCCATTTGGGAGGTGAACCAACGGAAGAAAGACCTTTCTCTCTGTCTCTCTCTCTCTCTCTCTCACTGTCTAACTCTGCCTGTCAAAAAAAAAAAAAAAATCATAATCATGTTAACTATGTTGTGAAAAAAATACACAACATCACACTAGGTAATTGACCTTTTTTTTTTTTTAAGGTTTATTTATTTATTTGAAAGGCAGAGTGGAAAAGAGAGACAGAGAGAGAGAGCAAGCTATCGACTGGTTCACTCCACATGGCCTCAAAGGCTGGAGCTGTGCCAATCCTAAGCCAAGAGCCAGACCTGGAGCTTCCTCCAGATCTCCCAGTAGGGTGCAGGGGCCCAATCACTTAGGCCATATTCCACTGTTTCTCAGGCACTTTAAAGGTTTGTTGATGGTTCCCTCCTCTCCTAAAATGCACACACAGGAGACTGATGTAAGTGTCGATCTCCAGAGAAACTCAACAGCAATTGAGTCTTCTAGTTTCCACAAGAAACATCTATGAAGCAAACTAGCATGTTTTCCAGGTACACAGTTATGCATGGATTTCCCTCTCACAAGGGCAAGCATGCTCTTGCCATTGCTGAATGTCTGACCTCTCAGCCGAAGAGGCTGATATTGAAAAATTGATATTCCATCACTCTGCTTGACTGCTTTTACTCTGAAGGGGATCTGGAATCATTCTTAACGAAGTGATACAGGCACCCACCATGGGTTTCCTTCCCTGACTACAGTACATTTGTTTTATTTTCTTTTGTTTCAGGTTTTTGCTGTTGATGTTGGTTTATTCTAATTTAATGAGGACTTTACTTTAGGTGAGAGTCTTTTTTTCTGATAGTCACATTTTATTTTTTAATTTTATTTAAGACATTCAAATATCATGTATGTCATGTATGCAGATTTAGGGACATAGAGATACTTCCCTCTTCCCACCCATGCTCCAACCTTTCTTATTCCTCCTTCTCCCATTCCCACTGTTAATTTTTAGAGATCTATTTTCAGTTTACTTAATGACTAACCCTACATTAAAGTAAAAGAGTTCAACAAATAGTATGAAGAAAACAACACTATTCCTCAACAGAAGAGACAACGGCTGTAAACAATCATCCAATCATAAAATGTCCATTTCACTCCAATACATTACATTTTAGATACTATAACCCATGATCAGGGAAAACATATGGTATCTGTCTTTTTGGCACTGGCTTATTTCATTAAGTATAATGGCTCTCAGTTGCATCCATTTTGTTGCAAAAGACAGGATTTCTTTTTCTTTTTTCCTTTTACAGCTGAGTTGTATTCCATAGTGTACAAGTTTAAGGTAGAAATGGGATGGTTCTTAATTCATAGGGGGGAAGCTGATGTGGGAGAAAGGAGAATTGCTTGAGTCAGGTAGTACCCTTTGGGATACAAATTCTTAAAATGGCAAAGGATTGGGGGCTGTGGATAATGGCAGTGGATCTTCAGGTGTCCTACCCAGATAAGCTCTGCCATTACCCAGCTGCTGAAGTGTTGTCTGCCAATGGTCCACAGTTTTCTTCTATGGAGGGTCACTTATATTGTAGACCCACAAGTGTCTCTTTGTTCAAGCAGTTTTGCAGGCCTACTGCCAGCCCACGGCTCTACTTCCCCACCCCAGATCAAGGACTCTTTTTTTCTCAGGTTCTCCTGGGGAAAAACTAAAGTTAGTTTCTACCTGAGAGCTTTTCTTCCTTAGCTTTTACTACCTACCCTCCTACTCTTATGTCACTTACTGCCTATTCCTAAGTATTTCTGCTGTAAATCTATTGAGCGGAATTCTTTTTTTAGGTTCTGCTTGAAGGGAATCTAGAGTATGATGATAATTTCAAGGGAATCACTTGTCCAAATCTGTATCTTCCATCTCTAAGACTCTGCTGAGTGCTTGCTTGCACGCTTAGCAGGCATTCTGCCAAGCAGTAAAAGAAAGCTATAACATTATTTTACTTGAGTCCTATTGTGGTACATTTCCCACATTTCAAACTAGTGACTTTGGATTTTTTCTGGTGGGTATGCAAGTTCTCTGGATACACTCATATACATCCCATAATTCAGGGTTTTATTTTGATGCTGATCTTTAAAATGTATAATTCATATTTCAGGTCAATTAGAAATATTTTACTTTTCTAACTTTTTTTGATTTTTACATAAATTTTAACAGATATTTTAAAAATATGGGTTTTGCAAAGGTGAGAGAATATGGAGTAGAAACTTTTTTCTCTTGACATTCCAGTGAATTGCATACACATTCCTTTGTATGCCACTGATCCAGAGAAATAATTTTTATTGTTAATTGACTTAGAATTTGTCATTCATTTGAGTTCTTGTATCCAAATAAATTCTGTGATTTTTGTTTAACTTATAGGCTTGCAGTCTTGACATTTGCTATTATTGTCTGATTTTAGTCTACATTTTAATTGCAATGTGTGCAAAATAATACTTATTTGACTCTGCAGGTTATTAAGAAGCAATGGAGAAGAAATAAATATGTGGTAGGAAGGCATCAAGTAAAGGCCAACAGGATGTATAAAAGAGAGTCACTGATGACAAAAGAAATTATATGCAATCCAAATTTAAATGACTCTTGGCAAAGATGATAGTACCGTATTGACATTGTCCATGTTACTCATGTTGCAGGCAACATTTAATTTAAGCAGTAACATCATCCATCACATTAAGTTAATACTGTTAACTTTGGTACTGACCATTATGTAACTTCATTTCTTTCTAAATTATGGATTATTCTGTGGCTATAACTGAATGAAAATTAAGCATGAGTTTACACATGGTTTTATATTTATGCACACTTGCATAATATTTTAAAAATGATTTCAATTATCCTTGTGTTCCATAAGTGTTTGCCTTCAAAAGAGACTTGTAAAATACTCAAACACTGATAGGGACATGACTAATAACTAATTGTAAACCACACTAAAATTATACTATTAGTGTATACTCTTTAAAAGAGAAAAGCAACTCCTATGGGCCTGTAAATTAGTTGTAATTGTGTAAGGGAGATGATGATATTGATAGAGTTAACTGAACTTCAAACATTGTTGATTTGCCTTGGAGGTTCTTTCCAATCTAATTTAAGTTTCTCAGCCAGGGAGCAGCTTCAGTGATTTGTAGTTTCATAAAGGGCCATTTCATTGGCCATTGAAAATAAACTTGGAATCAGATTACCTTTCCCCAGTCTATGATAGAATACCACTTTCACAATATGCCATACAACTTTTATTAGAAACTGTTGTATCACCATAAAACCAAGCTCTTCGCTATATTTCTGGTCATGCTCAGTGAATAAATATTTATACTAAGATTTAATCATAGTTCATGGACTTTCAAGACCATGATTTTTCACATTGATGCAATTTCCTTATTTTTAAAATTAATTGAAACTTTTTAAAGAATTTTAAATCACAGAAAAAATAATCTTCAGCACAGTTGCTTTGTGCAGTGCCAAGGTGGTGCTTGGTATGCCCACTTCCTACACTGCAGTGTCTGGGTTTGAGTTCTGCTTTTGTGAGCCCCTGGAGGCAGTAAGTTTTGATTCAAGCAGCTGGGCCTTGCCACCTGTGGGAGACCTGGCTCAAGTCCAGCCTCCTGTATTCAGCCTGGACTGGCTCTGACTGTCGTTGAGTATTTGAGGCAGTGAGCCAGCAAATAGGAGATTTCTGTCTGTCTGTCTCTCTGTCTTTCAAAACAGAACAAATAAACAGGAAAAAAATATGAATCTCTCATATCTCTTTGTGCTTATATTTAGAGATTTCCATTTTTAAAGCTATACTAAAAATGCTAATGAAAACAATAACAACAACAAATTTAGGTAAGAAAAAACAGAGTCCTTTTGAATGGTTTCCCCTCATTTTATTTTCTCTTTATACATCACCTTCCTGTACATACACATTTATGGTAAAATTATCTTTAGAAATTAAAATTTCAAAGTAACTGGAATTAGTCCTATTCATAGATCACGTTTGAGGCAGAATTTATTTCCCTCAGACTTTAACATAGATCAAAATAGACTTGTCTTAAATTTGCATTTTAGTATATGTGTAGTTACAACTGTTTTAAGTGATTTTTTTGCTTTATACATCACGTTTCCTGTTTGTAATTGATCTACCCCCTAAACAAACATTTATTTGTTTATAAAGTACCTATATGAAAATATTTAAGAATCACTACATCAAATATTTGTTTAGATTTATAATCTAACCCACATATGCAGGCTATCATTCTTGAAATTGTGATTATTAAAGATTAGGCCAATTAAGATTGACATGTCAATGGTTTAGTGAGCACTACATTAAAACCTATTTGCCACCTAACCTTGAGACAGATATGATGTCAAAAGCGTCAGACCAACAGACACGGCTTTAAGAGAGATGAGATATTGCCCAATAAGAAAAGCACCATACATCCAAGGCATACTAACATACATCGTTAAATGAGGAGGCTGTCAATATAACAGTTGATGTTTTTCATTGCTGTATTGTCAAATCAGAAGAATATTAGTACTTTGCCCTGCAGTCACTTACCCACAGCTGACTCTCGTATGTAAATAATTGGCAGCATATAATCCCAGAGGCTGATGCTGCTTCTGTTTATAAGACAGAACTGTTCTTCTCTAGAGTACATTACCCTTTATTAGCAAATCTATTAACAGAGGCATGATCGTCAAACAACCCCAACCTGTCAAAGGCATGGATTAGAAGGGAAGAGGAACTAGCTAATCAGTTGTGCGCATTTTCCTCAAAACAGATTGTCCTAAACCTGCAGTCTGAGATCAACATTAAGCAACTGAAAAGAGGAAGAAGAAAGAAAGAGAGAGAGAGAGATATGAGGGGTGAGGGGTACTTGGGCTACTGCCACACATGTGGAAGACCCATATGGAGTTCCTAACTCCTGGATTCAGCCTGGCCCAGCCCTGGATGTTGAGGGTGGGAAGTGAACAAGCAGAGGAAAGAGTCTCTCTTTCTCTCCTCTATATCTAATAAAATGAAAATGAGCAAATAAAAATTTTTAAACGTTTATGTAAATTTTGCATTATCCTGAAATTCTCTTATATACAAGTGGTCTGTTCAGTTGCATTTTGGGAAAATCAAGGGAGATGTGGAGATCAATGCATTAAAGAAACAAGGACATAGAGACAAAGCTCAGTCTGCATCTCTGTCATCTCGCTATGTGGCTTTAAATAAATCAGATAATGTTTCAGTTTCATGTTACAGGTAAAATCATCAACTTAATATTGTTGAGAAAACTTGAGGGTGTACAGAATGCTTTCAAAATGTATATATTCCAAATAAGTTTCAACAACATTAATAAATAATAGGAAGATAATTCTGAGATAGATTTTTAAGCCTTTCTCATAATTTCCTTTTTGTCATTTATAAATTATTATGTCCAAACCTTAACAAATGTTATCATTAGGACACTTAACAAAGCATTAAGATATCTTGTGTCACATTGACATTTTCTCGGGATTCCTTTTCAGTAGCCTTGTTTATGTTAGTGAAATCAGCGTTCACCTCACTGCGTAGTTTTGTAATGTAAACTCCGTTTCATGCTTTCTCACTCTTGTGTCATGGATTCAATTTTCATATGCAGACTTTTCCTTCAAAGATCCCAGGTTTATTGCTCCCTCCGAGTTCTCCATGGGCCACTCTGAAGTGTGTCTCGATCGCCTCTGTTAAGAACCATTGCTGGCTTCTTAGCTGCCATCCATGTTCCGCATCCTACCACTGTGCCTTCCTGCTTCAGCTTCCCTGGACTTTCCTTGAAAGTCTCTGCGGCAGAACCCTCATGGTCTCCCTTCCTCAGGTCTCTAAGAGTAGGATGCAATATATTTAAATGCACCACTTACCTTAGCTAATTTGATTTTGACATTTCCTACTTTTCCATAATGACTTCAAAATCATTTATCATAACCCGCTCTCCTTATTGATGTTTCCATGTAGAATCTTTTCTCTTTGGACTTATTTTGAACAATCATATCCTTGTCATAAAACTGACCTGACTTTTCCCAACATTATTTCACAATCTTTTGATTTCTTAAACAACAATGCATTAGTAGTTTGCACTTGAATATCTTGCTTAATTATTCCACCTTTCACTACAACTGTGCTCTCAAAATACATAGTGTTTTTTTCTTTCTCTTAATGGCATCACCAACATTTGAATGATCCAAGTTCAAAATCTTAGGATCATTTAAAAAATGTTCCTTTCTCTCTCTTCCTTCCATATGCCTGCCATATCTCCACTTAAGTAAGCAATAAACAGCCCCCTTGTTTTTCACTGCGGAATGTCTTCTATATTCATCCTTTGCTGTGTAGTCTCATGGACATGGGGCTAATTCAGGTCTTTATTACTGGTTTTAGGATTTACTGCCACAATTCCCTGAACCATGTCTCTGAGGACATATCTCCACCTCAATGACTGCCAACCATCCTACACTATTATTTTTCAAAGAACTTCGGCCTATTTCTGGCTTAAAAACAAAGTAACAACAAGAAACCATTCAGTGATTTTTTTCATTTAATGCAGAGCTAAGTCTAAACTCTTTAATGTGTCTTTGGAAATGCTCTATCCAGTAAGCAAATTACTAAAGACTTTTCAGTTTCCTTTTTACATTTCTACCCAAATATTACATCCAGCCACACCAGACAGGTATTTTAAAAGAGTTATTTAAATTATTTGAAAGGTAAAAATGACAGAGAGAGAGAGAGAGAGAGAGAGAATATCTTCAATCCATTGGTTCATTCCCCGAATGCAAATGGCCACAAAAGCCAGGTCTGGCCAGGCTGAAGCAAAGAAGCTGTAACTCCACCCTCACGTCCCACATGGTGGCAAGGACCCACGTATTTGGGCCACCTTCCTCTGCCTTTCTAGGCACATTGCAGGAATCTTGATCAGAAGCAGAGTAGCTAGGACTCAAACCAGCATTTCCTTAGGGGATACTAGAGTCACAAGTTGTGGCTTAATATGCAACACCACAATAGAGACCTCACCACACAAACATTCTACTGTATCCTCTTAGAGTTTTGTTATAAGGGGCCAGCCACCACTGTGGCACAGCAAGTTAGACCATCGCCTGCAATGCTGGCATCTCATATGCAAGTGCTGATATCCTGACTGCTGGGAAAGCAGTGCAGCTGGCCCATGTACATGGCATCCTGTCACCAATGTGAGAGGATAGGATGGAGTGCCTGGCTCCTGGCTCCTGGCTTCAGCCTGGCCTACATCTGGTTGCTGTGGACATTTGGGGAATGCACCATTTAATGGAAGAGATCTGTGTGTGTGTATCTGTGTGTGTATATATCTCTGTGTGTGTGTGTGTCTCCCTTCACTTTTCAAATAAATAAGTAAATAAAAAAAAGAAAGGAAAAAGATTTTTTAAGCAGTTCCTTCTGCCTGAAGTATTTTCTGATTGATAACAAGCCCTTAACCACACAAAATCTGTTTCACTCATATAAAATCCCAGTATTGTTGGAAAGGTATCTAATAAAACCAAAATTCTTACAATGGAAGAATTATAACATAAACTAATTTTTTTAATTCCTCAACTTGCAACACCAGAAAGAAATGAAATTGGGCATATAGACTCAGAGTAAATGGACATGTAAAATACTATGCACTGCTCTAAATGAATTAAAACAATTGTTGCACATTTACCTAACAGATATTATTAAAATGTGCTTTTGAGATTTATATTAGATTCTCGCTTTACATCTTGTGCATAACGTAGCACATTTATTCACTTATTTACTGATCACTAGTTAAAAATATTGCCAACCAAAAGCAAAACACTATTATCCATGTATGTTAGACAACAGACTTGTAAGAAGAACTGCAAACCTGCAAAACTTTCTTCCTTTCCAGTATTACCTGGAAAGTGACAAACTAGCTCATGGAAGCATTTTCCTGACCTTAGGACAAAACAATGGTTATGAACAGGACTAAATATACATACATGCATTACATTTACCATTCTTACATTTGAATTGTTTATTAAAGCTCTAGTGTAGTTCATGATGGATAAAGTAAATATATTAAATTATACCTTTTTTTTAAAATGTAAGCTTCATAGAAATCAAAGTTTTAGATGAGTCTGGAGAAAATCAAATTATGAATTACGGTTTCTATCTTAGATTTTCATTGACTGGGGTCGTATCTTCTAGTCTGGACAATTGAATTATAAACAATTTGTGTAAAGCGACATACAAAAAACTCAATCTTCAAACACATTATAGAGCGTAAAATGGTTATTTCAAGAGTACGTTGCTTCTTTCAGGTTAGGTGACTTGATGAAGTCATTTAAGTACATAACGTTTCTGTTCCTTCTTCTGTAAAATTGGGATTTTAGAAATACATCTGACTTACATTGTTTTGAGGAATGAATGAGCTAAATTTGTAAAATACTGAGGCCTTCCTGGGTTAGCCAGCTAAGCTGTCATTTGGGGAGTGAACCAGTGGATGGAAAATCCCTCTTTGGAAGTCTCTCCCTATTTCTATCTCTCTAAATTTCAAGTAAATAAATAAACCTTTTAAAACAATGAAAATCTGTAAAGTACTAAGACTAATGCTTTGCACAGAGTAGGCACTAATAACATTTTATTACAGATGTTATTTTACCTATTGTATTATTTAATATTTTGTCAGTTCCATTAATTACTATGAAATCTTGTTTCATTTTTCTTTCATCTAAATTATCTAACCACAGTAAACACATTAAAATTTTGTTTGAATTATAGATAATAGGCAAAAATTTCAAAAATTTAAAGCTTTCTCATTTTTGTTTCAGAAAATCACTGCCTCTAAGTTTACAGTTCATATTTAACACACATTGTTCAAGAATAAACAATTGAGCAACAATACTTGAATGCATTTTACTCATACATATGGCTTTTTTTTTTAATTTGTGAACAGAAATTTTCTATGTAGCTATACACATATTTACACACTATAGAAAAAGCAGTGCTCAGATAGGAGATTTATATTTACCCACATGGATTTTTAGGGATGCAAATGATATGATTGTGTCACTGTTGCAAGATTAATTAAAAAGTATGAAATATTGGGGCAGGTGTGTGTCACAGGTGTTATGTCACATTGGGTTAGGTTGCTGTTCAGGACGCCCTCATCCCATACCAAAGTTCCTGTTCTGGTCCTGGAAGTTTTGCTTCCAGTCCAGGTTCTTACTTATGCTGTGGTAAGCAGCTGATGAGGGCTGAAGTGCTTGGGGCCTTACCACACACGTGGGAGACCTTGAGTCCTCAGCTTCTTTCTTTCTTTCTTTCTTTCTTTCTTTCTTTCTTTCTTTCTTTCTTTCTTTCTTTCTTTCTTTCTTTCTTTCTTTCTTTCTTTCTTTCTTTTGAGCTTCCTGTATTTATTTGAGAGATCTGAGAGGCAGAGTTACAGAGAGAGAGGGTGAGACAGAGAGAAAAGTTCCATCCCGAAATGGCCAAAATGGCCAGAGATCTGAAGCCAGGAGCCAGGAGCTTCTTCCAGGTCTCCCATGTGGGTGCAGGGGCCCAAGCACTTCTATCATCTTCCACTGCTTTCCCAGGCCAGCAGCAGGGAGCTGGATAGAAAATGGAGAATGCAGGACTTGAATAGGCACCCACATGGCATGCCGGCACTGCAGGTGGAGGCTGAACCTATTACACCAGGGCCTCTGACTTCAGCCGGGACCCGCTAGGCTGCTGCAGGCATTTGGGAAATGAATCAGCAGATAGAAGATTCATCCTTCTCTCTCTGTCTCTCTCTTGCTCTCTCCCTCTCTATTTTTCTCTCTCTGTTACTAGTACTATCTTGGTCACTCTGCTTTCCAAGTAAATAAATCTTTTTTTAAAAAAGTATGAAATATTCGTGTTTGATGAAGATTAACAAGCAAATATATATATGCTTCAAAAAGTTAATGGGGATGGAATTAAAATATAATACGTGTCTTCCACGAACTATTTGAAGCCCCTGTGTGTGTATAGACACACACATGTGTCTATAAATTTTTAAATTATTAAAGGTCCCTGAGAAGTAAACGTAGAAAATGAGAAATAGCCATGAATCCATTTCCTGTTCTGTTAATGTAATATTGCTAACATAAGGAAATTAAGAATTTCTGTTTCTTTCAACTAAAATGTGTAGCCCTTATATAGCTAAGTTTTATCCTCACTAACCATAGGGAAAATATATGCATTTTCTTTTCATGGCTGCCTATCCACCAGAATCATTGCTGTCTCTGATGAAGGGGACTTTTTTATAAGCTGCTTAGGTAATGTTAATAGTATTAAATCACGCCGTTATCCTGTTTATTCTTGCACTTCGTGTTTGGATGGCAATGCATTTTAAACAATAACATTGCCAAAAGAAGTGTAGTATATTTGACATTTTTTGAGAGGAGTTTACTGCTGTAAAAAGGGCTTTCAAACTAATCATTATATAACTGGTCTTGTTTTTAAAGTTTGGATGGGCTAGATATCCTGGTAATATTTTTATGTGCTTTTTTTCCAATATAGAAAGCCATTCTTTTTGTTTCCTGTTAAATCTTTCACTTCTTTCTATTGGGCTTTTTAAAATATAGTTTAACTTTGCCCCACTCCTTTTTTTTCCCCACATTTTAAGACATTTGAAATCAAGATGGGCTTTTCTGTGGAACACAAAGCTTTGAACTGTTTCTCCTGCTTTGAGGTAAATGCAACAACCTCTGAATGTAGCATTTTCAGAACAAGTTTCGATTTCAAGGTATTTCAATTTCCTTTCTTTCAGTAGTTATGGTACAAAGTGAAATTGTACTCCACAGGAGGTGCAAACTTTTATTATTTTTTCAAAAGTAAAGCAGTAAGAAAGGCTTAGAATTAAATTATATAACCTTAGCAGGTAGTAAAAATTAATTGTGTTTTTTATTTAAAAAAATAAGTGGTTTCATAAAGTTAGAACAGATGAATAGCTGAGATTGTGGAAAGATTTCTGTAGTTATACACGCATATACCAAAATGCTCAAAATTAGACTGATAAAAGTTAAGACCAAGCACTCATATTCTCTGTAATTACACAGCACCAAGAAAAACTCATTAGGAGACTTAGCATGAGGATGCATAAACTTGTATTATAACAATTTCCTTCTCAACACCAAAATAAAACAAAGTAATAAACTGACATGTTGATAAAGTTATGGGGTAAAGAACCGATCATAACCAAGGTGAAAAGGCTAGAAATTGATCAGAAGAAACCATACATTGGGTACAACATGACTGATATAATGTAAAATATAAAGTAAAGTTGCATTTTGACTCAATCCTCACAGACTCTCACCTCCACATCTACAGACACTCATATTATCTCCTTCCCACATTGCTAGAACTTTCATCATGGAAAGAGTACCACACAGTTCACAAGAGGCCATTCTTCAATAACATATTTTGCAATAAGAATTGTAAAGAGAGAAATTTGGTCATTCAAAGGTTTGTGCTTTTAGAAAAAAATAAGCACACATATATATCAAGAGCAGCTGTGGGGAGAAGTCAAAGCAACTATAACGTTCGATGATGTTTCCAAGTAACACAATTATAAGGAAAAATCATATAGACTATCCGTCATTCTTTCTCTTTCTAATCTATTACTATCAGGTTTTCATCCAAGCCTCTTTAAATAGGGTCCACTCAAAACATTTTTCAACTCACTAAACCCCCAAATTTAGCACATATTGTAAAGTTTTAAAATCTTAAATTACTAGTAACTGTGGGAAAAATATTCCCTAGACTTTTAAGGAAAAATCAAAAGAACTCTAAGAAGAGTGTCTCTGGTACTCACTTAATCTTACAAGGTTAGCTTTCTCTAAAGCTTCAGTGCAGAACCTAGCTGGCGTGTCTTTTCTTGACAATTATTCCCACTAAAACTCTACCAAGTGTCAATTCTCTTGCATTTCCTCAAATGTCTCCCCTTTCATCACTCCAATACTCCCCCATATGCCAACCTTTTTTTAGTGTCTGTAGCTTAATGACAAATCTGAGGAGACTTCAAAGAGTTCATGGAAAGTGGGATTAAATTGTGTTTTATTTTGCTGCAATAATTTTTTAAATTAATGCATAGCTTTTTTTTTTCACGATACACATTTCCCATGAGCTTTTTAAGTACCACAATACAATATTGGAATAAATAGTATTCATTTTTAAACAAATCATTAATACATCTTTATACTCTATGGTAATTATTATGTAGTTGTTAATCAATGCTTACTACTTCATTCTTTCAAATTTACTGGGTTTTTCTTCATTTGTGTGGGTTTGAAGAGTATAGTCCAAGAAAGATTTATTGACCCAAGGATAACAATTCTCAGCAGGAACAGTTTATGCCTCTATTTGGAAAACATATTGAAACATAGAGCAATTTGCTATAAATTACTATAAATTCCTTTTCACTGAGAAAATACAAAATGTGTTTCTGTTCTGAGAGGTCAAAGCAGTCATCTTTAGCCTTCATCAAAAACGAGCTGCTATCACCTGAATTCTTACTGTGTGGAACTTAAAATCAGAATTGAAATTTAAAATAACTACATATACAGGAACTAAAATTTCAATGAAGTATTCAAATAAGATATAACTTCAACACTATAAATAATTTACTATTTTTTAATATATAATATAAATGTATTTGATGATAGGGAATGAATGGCAAGCATCCATCATAGGATTCTGTTACATACCATATTGGGATTCTATAAATCCGGGTTTGTGCATTGATTAGAATGATGTACTTCTTTCAAATAGCAGTATTTCATGCATTTCTACACACACATAAGCGTCCTCCCCAAAACTTACAACAGCATCCCTTTAATTGTGGGGAAATATATTCTGAGATTTCCAAGTGGATGTTTTAAATAGTGGATGCCACAGAACTCTATCATGAAATAATTTTGACAAACTGTGGTTCTAACTTTTGTACTTTGAGGTGAGACAACAAAACACGCATGCATTTCTTTTGTTTTCAATACAAATTTAAAAATAGCAGATTTGTTCTTACCATAGATTTTATCAGCTTCAACATATACGTTTTCCCCTTTTCTTATTAAGTTGATAATCAACTTTTCAGGTAAAATAAGCACTTCACTTCTCACTGGTATGTCTAGATTGCCTTCATCACTACTCTGGCATTTGGAGGACATTATTAGGTAAAATAAGGGTTCCTGGAAAACAAATACTCAAAAATCAAACTGATACTGGAGATGCTACTAAGTGATTAGAGTCAGAAGGCTACAAAGCATTGTTGTGCAGGGCAAATGCACATCCGAGGTAGGTCACAGCATGACCCTTCCCTAGAATGATGTGCAGTTAAGGGGTACACATTAAGTTAGCAGTGCAGTCACTGATTAAGATATCCATGTCCAAAGTCAGAGTATCTGGATTTCAATATCTGCCTCCGGCTCCTGACTACAGGTTCCTATCAATGCAGACCCTGTGAGACAGCTGTGATAGCTCATAATGAGCTTCTGGATTAAGTGCCCAGTTCTAGGCTTCCATCCCAGTTCTTAACTTCTGCCCCAGCTGAGCCCCAGATATTTTGGGCCCTTTGGAGTGTCAGCAGTGGATGGGAGCTCGGTGTTTCTCTTTATTTCAAATAAACAAAGAAATGGACAAAAAATAACGTGTGCCATTTAAAATTTAAGAACTGCTTAGACCTGAAATTTTTCGTTTAATACTTTGGACCACTTGATTCCGAGCAGCTTCAGCTGCAGGGAGCACATGGCTAAGAGGGCGTGGAAAGGACAACTGTGTTTTCCTTCAGCGTGGATCCAATACAGCTTTTATGAGAGTAAGGATTCTTAAAATAATTAAATGAGCAAATTATATTAAATAAATGTGGAAGCTTTAATCTCAGTACACAAACTACAGAAACTATTTGTGTTTTGTGCTTTAACACTTAAACAGGCAGAACATTGTTTTTGTCATTTAAAACTATGTGCTGTGACTTGATGCATTCCAAACTCATAATATTCATTTGTAATCACTCTGAGTGGATCATAAATGTTACATTAAATATACTTCCTATCTTTATTATAAGTAATAAAGAACTATTTCTGTTTTATAAAGCACTATCTCCCTGATGAGTAAAGGTTTTAGGTTTTAAATCTGTTAATAATGATGAGATGCATAGTGCTAACAACTTAAATTTTTTATAATATGGAATTACATTAGGTAGTTGAATTAAAAACTGTGATGTATACTTAAACAAAAACAGTTTAAATTATCACAACTCATAAAATCTTAGATGCTATCAATTAGAACACATGCCCCAATGTCTGAGATGCTAAAAGCGATGATGAATGTGAATCTTAGAATCAATGAAATATGATGAATTATTGAAAAAACAAATATTTTCTTGCATTCTCCATTATCAAATAAATCAGCTAATTTTCCCTGAGTATGAGGCACTTTTCTTCATGTCTCTCAAATTAAATCTCTTAATCTTCATGACAAACTGTTAAGCATACATAATTGTCAGATCTCGCTTTAATAATAAGGAAGGTGAGGTATATAAGATTTTTTATCTTACCAGCTCATGGTTAATGAAAAATAGAGTGAGTATTCAGTCATTTTTTCAAGAAAGATGCTTTCAAGTATTATTTTAAATTACTAAAAGATAATAATCATCTCCCATCCAAATAAAGTCTACTTAAATACAGTATTTATCCATAAATTATGTAACATGTATGCATGCTAGATTTGCTTAAGGCAGAATTTTAGGATTGGACTAGCCTATCTTTCCATTATTTATCATCTATGCCAAAAAAAACTCACAAAATTAATATCTCTGTTTTACATAAAGACCAATCATGTCTTAAAAAAAGATGATTTTAGACCTTGCTTCTATTGCTGCTTTTGAGAAGTCAGCAGAATCTCTTTTTTAAGAGATTAATCTACCTATTTATTTATGTATTTATTTATTTGAAAAGCAGGGAGAGACAGAGAAAAGACGGCAACTGCTGGATATGAGCCAGGCAAAAGTGAGGAGCTGAGAGCTCAATTTGCGTGTCCCATGTGGGTAGTGGGAACCCAAATTCTAAGGGGCATTATCTTGCTTCCTTCCAGGTATATTCGCAGAAAGCTAGATAAGAAACAGAGTGGCCAGGACTTGAACAAGCACTTGGATATCAGATGCAGGCATTCAAAGCAGTGGTTCAACCATCTGCAACGCAATGCCTGACATCAGCTTATTCCCTTATTTTTCAGAAGATTTAATCAGTTATAGGTTGGGCCAGTGCTGTGGCATAGTGGGTAAAGCCTCCCCCTGCAGTGCCTGCATTCCCATATGGGCACAGGTGCCTGTCCTGGCTGCTGCACTTCCTATCCAGCTTTCTGTTATGCCTGGGAAAGCAGTAGGAGATGGCCCAAGTCCTTGGGATCCTGCACCCTCATAGGAGATCTGGCTCCTGGCTTCCTATCAGCTCAGCTCTGGCCCTTGCGGCCATCTGGAGAGTGGACCAGCAGATGGAAGACTCTC